>NC_045561.1:74031331-74333263 GCF_009819795.1 Aythya fuligula | reverse complement strand
TGCTTCAAAGTACCACTTGCTGTTGAAGTACCTTGCTTGCAAACCAAACATAACATACATTGCAACATCATTGCACTAATTTCACTGAAACATCTCAAAGACTTGCATCAAAGTTTACTCCTAAGACACAAATCCTCTGGCCAATAGTTTATAGAACACACGAGTTTTCAGCTCATCTCTGCTGTTCCTGGTGATGCCCATTTAAAACAAAAATAAACAAAAATTCACAATCTTTCTGCTTGCTTTTGTATAGGATAGTTGCAGATAAATACAAAAACCTCAAATGCTTTACACGTACAATGCTGACTAAAGGCATTAGATACAAATGATAATTAAGGAGATGTTCATTAGGGTAATATGTTTGCTTAGCCTAGGTGTCTTTGAAAATCTTGGCAGAAAGAGTCATTCTGTTTCTGGACAGTCTGTTGGATGCACTCAGGATTTTATAGCCAAGAAACTGTGGCATAAAGTGGCTGCCTAAACCTATGGCATCACAGATTTTATTGTTCATCTGAAATTGATGAGTATACGTAACACCACCGGAACACAGTGGTACCTGGTGACACTTAGGAAGGCCAAAAGTTTCTTGATTATTTCTCTACTGTTAGTTTTCTTTCCCCATTAACATATTTCTCTGATGAATGGTGATGTGGTGAACGGAGCATTTTAAAATATCTGTTCATACTCAGAAGCTCATAGGACCATCTGCTCAGTACAGTTCTCTTTTTACCCAGTGAAGTCAGAGCTGACTGATCAAATCAAAGAGACACTTCAAGGTGGTTTAGGATGCCTTTCATTAAATGTGACCTTTCATTAAATGTCATAATGCTGGACAGTTGGCCTCCATCTCAGATACAGTAGTGCGTCATCTCTGTCATGAATTAAAGTCCTGAAGGTTTTAAACCAACAGCTTTGATTTATGGGTATTAAACAGATGGACTTGAGCCAAACACCTGAATCTGAAAATTCCAAATATTAGACAGAGTTCTGGCAAAAATGTTAAAGGCATGAACATTTTTTCCTCTTTCTTGGAAATTCAGTTAGTTTAAATGTGACACAAGAAGTTTTAAAAATATGTAAGTATGGATCCTTTGAAATAATAGCTTTTATTTCAACTTGAAGTTGCACAGGATGAAAAACTAAATAGAGCTGTGACCAGTTCTTTAAAATTGCTACAGGCAGAGTAATTTCTTTGTAATTAGCTATGTTAACAAGCAGTGGCCTGCATCTCATTCCAACATACCAAATCTCTCAATCACATGTCATTTTGTAAATTCTAAAAATAAAACTTCACACTTTCACCACAAAATTGGAATTCCCTGCTGTTAAAGCTGGAGTGGGCCAGAGGCCAAAGAAAATCAGTAACTCTTTACAAAGTTAGGATTCGATATCTAGATTATTCACATCTAATTCAGTATAAATTCAGTTCTATCTGGAGTACTCCACAGAGGAATAAGGTATAAAGATCTTTATTCTCTTATACTCCAAAGTTCTTAGAAGAATAGCTTTGACTCCCTGTTGATTTTTGACTTTTTAGACTTTTTACTCCCTGCTGATTGAAGTAGACTCATTTAACCTACATCTTCAAGTACCTTCTATCTCTTTATGTGTGTATTTATATGTTTATGTACAGTATATGTGCATTCCACTCATATTTCTATTGTATAATTCATAAAAGGAAAACAGTCATCATATGGAACTTATTCCCTATTTTTGTAACAAACCTTTTAAAGAACAAACTAAACTAATTTTCTCTTAAATTCAGTGGCTTATTATAACATATGTTCCTATGTAGCTAGTAGCCCTGATTTTAGCATACACTGACAGAAATGATAGCTGATAAGGAAATGATAGGCTTAAGCTGTTCAGGGACTTGCAATAACTTGTTATCATGGGGCCAGCTGCCATATCAGTTTTATTAACCCACTAAATCACTCCTAATAAATAAGATAATAGTTTTCAGACATCATGGATAAAAGCTAAGATTCAACATTGATCAAAGTCTACAAAGAAATTAAATTGTAACTTGAGCTCAAACAGCCTTCTGTGTGTATGGTCTGAGCAGTATGCTCATTTTCCTGAATAGCTGCTCCAGGTAATTCATGTACCATGAAAAATATAACTAAATTCTAGTAGTAGCATAGCATGTTCAACATTGCCTATGCAAAAAGGTGGATTTGGAACCTGCTCCACGTTTGGGTCTTCTGCCATTCAGCAGGGATACAGAAGTCTTCCCCTGCTATTCAGCAATCTGGAGTAAGCAGCATGGGTAGTGTTGCTAACAAAATTGAGTTTAGTTTTTTGTACTTTCTTGGTCAACTCTTTAAATGAGTGTGTGCACTCTGTGCAAACAGGTTGTATGTAAACACAGAGGGAGAGAGACTCTGAGGACAGTTCTCAATAATCAGAAGTATTCAAGTAATCAAAAGTATTTATTAGAGCCATTTTAAGGCCCTCCTTTATCCAGAACCTCAGATGACAAATGCTGCTCAGAACTAACATTGATGTAAGTTCTTGCACATTAGAGCAGCACCTGTGTCTCAGCTTAGATCAGCAATGCTTTCTGAAGTTCAGTACATGTGAATTTTAGAAAGAGCTTGGACTTGTTTTGGTGTGGAAGAAAAACAATGGCTGTCACCTTGGAATGGTTGGAAGAGGGAACCGACTTTCTTTGTTTTCTTCTGTCCACAGCCAGGCTCTATCAGTGTGTTACTGAGTATGCATACAGTATGCAGTAAGGTGCTTTATTCCTAGGGAGGTAGCTTTTCTTAGCACTATAAGAATAACAATTCCATTAGAAGGTAATTGTCTTTTTCCTTTCATGCTTCTGCAACATCTGAGTACTGGACATTGATTGCCTCCTAGGCAATGCCACCACACTAAACATCTCTGTTAGGAATAGTTAGTTCTATTACTACTCCTAATAATATTATAGCAAAATAACGACAGTAACAACAGAACTAAAACAATGTCACTCCACTATCATGCTTAAAAAAGTAGAATTTAACCACTAGTAAGAAGTGTCTCTTACCAGTCCCAGTAACACAGCTTATAACATCTAGAGTTCAAGCTGATAAAAGCAGAGAGTAACTAGTCATTTAATGGAACTGCCCCTTACCTTACATATTAATTTAATGGAAATACTTCCATAAATGATACTTGTACAACTAACTGCTACCTGGCCAAAGCAGAAATGACTTTGTTCCTTATTAGTGAGACTATGGTTCTGATATGATCCACAACATCAGAGATACTGGTTATTGCTTATACTATTGCTTCTCTGTGACTACTTGCTGCTGTATTCAGTCTCTGAACTGGAGATATTGTCACTTGTGCCTTTTACGAGGCTCTTTTCTGCACAGCCAGAACAATGTAAATCTACTGTAGTGGAAAAGAGAACTGCAGACAAAAAGTCTCTGAGGAAAAACCTAGTTTAAAAAAAAAAAGGAGAAACAAATGCCAGATGTTCAAACAAAACCTGCTGATGCCTCATCCCTTTGAGGAAATTGCTCAAGAACAGTTAATCCATATGAAAATATGGCACATAATACCACCAAGGTCAGTAGGACTATTGGATCTGCTGAAGAAAAGCTGCCCATTTCTGTGATAGTCTTGGAGAAAAGTGAATTACACTGACACGATTAATTTTGTGGTGAGATTCCCATGTCAAAAACATGTTTTGAAGCATGTACTTTACTTTAAATTATGCAGATACATGACATTTTTGGAAGTTTGGATCCTGATTGGATCTTGTTTATCAATGTATTAGATATGTCAGATCAAAAATATAATGAGCATTTGGCAGACTTTTCCCCTTGTATTCTCTCATTCATTATGACTTGAAAGTAGTTCTCCAAATACATTGGGTTATGAATGTAAGACTTAACCGAGACATTGACGAACAAGTAGGTTGTCAAATATTCCTGGGGACTATAAATGCCAGATCTCCTAAAAACTTAAACACAACAGCAATTGTCCATCTGCAAAGCTGACTAAATCTACAGTAGCTTATGCCTGTAACTATAGCTCAACTTCACCACAGCAGACACTCCATTAAATCTCTTTCCCCTATAAACTACCCTTCTAAATGTAACTCTTCTCAAAAATTCTCTATTCAGCAACTACAAAATAGATTTTATACTACTTTTTCCTGAAAAAAAATCAATGGATTACAAATTTGTAAGACTGTGACAGAAGCTAAACAATAATTGTCCTGTATTATAGAAAGGAAAACATTCTATGTAGGCTTTCCTTTGGATTTGTTTTTATTAATGATTTATTAAAATAAATGTATGAGATATACTAAAGAAATAATGTCTTTTAAAAATTGTAATTGAAATTATTTCCCATCTTTGTATATACAACAAAACCTAAAATTCGTTAATTGCATCTCCAGTGCATTCTTCATCAAAAATAGGGTGGTCTTACCTGCTTATTTCTGATATTTCTAAGGTAGGAAAAGAGGCGAGCATAACAACATGAAACAACCCCTCCAGAATTGTAAAAGTAAACAGTGCATCTTCCAGACATTCCTATTATATTACAAAGCACTTAGGAAAACCACAATCTTGTAAGTTTTTTTTTTTTCTTTCAGCCTCCTTTCATTTTAAGTTTTGCTTATAGACTAATGAAAGACAAGAGTACCTTTGTCTTTTAAGGCTAAGCCTTTCAGAAATAGTTTTCCTAAACAAAGCAAATGGCTGTTTTTCTCTTTTTAGTACCAATATTCTAGTTTTCTATCTTATTGATTAGCAAAGTTGTTCTTTGATATTTTTTTTGCTCTCCAGTTATGCTTTAGTAAAACATCAACTCTTTATACTTTCTTTTATAAGGCTAATTTCCTGAGTCTTACTCAGAATCTACATAAACATTTGTAATTTTAAGCATGAGAACAATCCTACTCGCATTTTTAAAGGCATGTATATCTCAAAATATAAGCATTAATAATAAATGTTTGACTTCTATGTATACACAGAAAGCTGGACACAATACCTGTCTTAATTTGCTCCTCATAGCATTGTCTTATTTTTAGGACAAACCTATTTTGCAATCAATAGACATTTACAGATAAGGATCTGATCTGAATTAGACTTGGGACTGAAAGCCCAAATTTAAAGTTTTTTGAAAGTTACTTAAAAAGAATAAAACTATTTAACTAGCCTTATTTTATGTAGAATGGTACAGGCACAGTAAGTTTAAACATTTTTTTTGTTTGTTTGTTTAATAAACAGAGATTAATAAACATTGAAACTACAATTTAATGAACAACACTAAGAAAAGCTCAGAACCTGTGTTGGTTTGGAGCAATACATAGCACTTTTGTATTCGTGACTCCCCAAACAAGGGCAGAGGTTTCCTAAAATTACCTAATTCATACCTTGATATCAGCAATACCCTACAGCATTATTTTGACTTCTCTATGTTCTTTACATCAATACACCACACTTTTTTTTTTTTAAATTATTATTATTTTATTTCCTTAAGAAAGAGCATTCTAAATTAAAAAAAAAAAAAAGTCAGACTGGGGACAGTTCAGCAGTACTTCCTCAGCAGTCTTGGTATGAGGGCACTGATGAGACAGTGGATGTAAGAGATGTTGTTCCAACTGTTCTCCACAGTTTTACACTAACTTTGTCATGGCCTAAAGCATAATGCCAGAACCTGAATTAGCAAAATATTTTGCCATAGTTGATGCATAAATATCTATTCCCACAGCCTAACATTCCACAGTTGAAATATACAAATCAACTGGATACATTATACATGAAATGCCTACACTACAGACTGTGTACTGATTAGAGCTTTTAAAAATTATCCATAACAAAGTGCAAATATATAATTTCTTCTAAATTTAAGAAGATACTTTTTTCTGGTGTCTTGAATTAAATCACTATTGTTATCAAGAGAACAGATTGAAAATTATCATATTTGCAAAAGGCAAATCAGTTAAATAGCACATTATTTATAGAAAGATGAACGGCTGTAACAATATGTTATATGATTTTTTTATACATATATGTACATATATAACATCTGGACACGTTATTTGCAACCAATGCAAGGCTCTTTGAAAATGATGATGTTTTAGAAGCATAATCAGTTTAGTTTTAGTAACTATGCCTGCAGTAATGTTTTCAAATTCAAACACTGTATCGGTTTCATCAGGTGCATGAAAGTTAACACTAACAGTTTTCCATCTGAATATCTCCTCTACCAATTACTACACATTATGGAGGCATGGAAATGTATTTGATTCATAGAATGTATTCTGTAAGTGGATACACAGATAGTTGTGCCTTACTTTGAATGGCCTCTTGTTCCAAGCCGCCTTGTGGTAAGGAGAGGGAATTTCTGGCGAATGGTCTAAAGAGAAAATAACAGTATTAATTTCTCACAATGGTATACTTTTTTTTTTTTTTTTTTTTTTTTTAAAGCAAACTCTTCATGGAAGAAATCGGAGGATAAATATGCAATCTACTGTACTTCATGAATAAGTATTTGTGACATGTAAGCCACAACATAAACAGTTAAGCATGTTTTACACTGCAGGGGTCCTTCCATCCTTGTCCATCTCACTGTATACCCCCAGTCTTCCCACCCTTTTTGTCTGTTCTTCCTTTCAATTTTCCCTTTTACAATACGAAGTCTAGTTTTCTTCACTGTGATCCTACCCCATTCAGATCCCTAAAGTACAACTGTGTCTTTCGCTTCAGGGATCTAAACAGAAGCGAGGGAAAGATTTGGCTGCTAGGTATTCCATTTTGAAAGTCAAATAGCTAGAAATAAAGTGATTTCTGTTTTGAAAATTGTGATCTGAAGATTAAGGCAAGCAAATATTTACCCTGTGGGCATTTCTATCTCCTTCACTATCAAAAGGCTGCACAGGCTTAAACATACTTATCCACTCTGAAACCCTATGAAATTTTGGTTATGCTCCATGTTGCATATATAAAAAAATCATGTTTTGTGATTTATTCCAAATCAAGCAAACTGTTCAGTCACTGGACTCCTGAGATTGAGATTAGTGTCCTAAAAATATTCCACTCTTCCTGTAAATGATGCTTAAGGGAAACAGTTTATTAAGTAAAAAAACTAATTCAGTAATAGAGGTAGAACTAACAGCTTGATCTAAAAGCTAGATCATGGTCAAAACAATGTTTAAATGGAAAGCTACAGTCTTCCTCATTTATACTGAAACTATGTAATGAAAATTAGACATATACTTTCTCAGTATATCAAATTTGAGAGGAAAAAGTAAGTTCATTTTATTAACTGGATTTTACATCCATTATTATTATTTAATTAAATTAATGCATTTTGCTATCTATGAACAATGAACAGATCAGGAGTGTTTAAAAAAAGATGATCCTTGAAACATTTTTGGTTTCCTGTTTCACTAACTACTCAGGGTTTAATTTGGAGAGTTCACATCTCCCTTTCATTAAATGATTTCAGGATTAATTGTAGGGAAGGGTAGAAAAGAGGATGAATCAACAATTTTTTATTCAGGAGCTCTTTGTGTTATTAATTTTTATTCCTCTTCCTATATTGCTTATTGTGTCACTTCTCACTTTACACTGCCTTTAGTATAATTAAAAGTGTCTTCCATATCAGATCTGTTTTTGTGGAATGAGCCCTATTAATGTCACCATTAAAAAGAAAAAAAAAAAAAAAAAGAGAGAAATCAAAGGGAACTTCAGTTTCATTCCCCTAAAGCTGTTGTCATGAAATCCTTCCATATGTTATAGTAGTAATTAGTCTGACTCCATCTGCATTAGCAGTAGGAAAAAAAATAAAAATAATTTAACAGGTGTACCTGACACAGGTGTACTAAACTATTAGCTTTAGAATCTCTGACAATTAGTCTAATGAATTATGAAGACTTTTACTCTTTACCTTCCCAAAAGTTGCAGCACAAGCAGGTTCTAACTTCTCTTTTCTGCAGAAGTCTAAATAATGTGCATAAAGGATGCATCTCGGTAAACAAACTCCTTCACAGACAATGTAGTTTTCTTCCAGCCTGTATAGAGAAAGAAACTGCAAGAGTAAAAAGCAACATATCATGTCTCTCCAATTTACTTTCCTTCTGTTTTTATGGCACTGCCCTCTTTTTCATTTTACTGAAGATATCCATGACAGCACACAGATGAGTTTCTAACGAACAAGACAGGCACAAAAGACTGACTCCACATTTCATGCTTACGGTAGTTACAGAACATGGAAAACATGGGGTTTTCAAACATATTACAAACATATAACATATATGTTATTCAAACATAAGGTCCCTTATTCTTAATGAGCCTTTTTCAAAGTCTATACACTTTTGCTTTAAATAATTTTGATTTAAAAGACTACCACCTCAGAGGCAGCCTTACTCTGAAAATATGAGTACTAACTATACTGTGAAAAAAATGGGTTTAAGGCTGTCCTCTGACCAGATCACGGGCTTGAACTGACACCTTCTCTATCTTTAATACCTAGAGTTATGTCTCTTTTCTTCCTACTTTTGCTTTTTAATTTCCACACTGGACCTGAAGCTATTTCTTGACCAAACCATACTGAAAATGAAAGATCTGACATTTTCTGGAGGGTATGCATTTTACACATCAGTTTACAAAAGCCAAGCGCTTAGGCGAAGGTCATCAAAGTCTAATTTTAAAAACAAGTAAAAATTGTCTGTGTTCCCTTTAACTGAACTCTTGGTAACAGCTAGGTATTCCACTCTTGTCTGTTTCTTTTCTTTATCAGTCTCCATTATCTGCTACTCCCAGAATGATTTGTAATAAATTTGTTTCTTTTCAAATTACAACAATATATATGAAAATACTATATAATAAACAATGCATGCCAAATAATTTTGCACTGACTCACAAGACTCAATTCCTTACAATTTAATGTCTGCTCTAAGAAGTCAGATGTAAACTAAATTAAAAATTTGGGCTATCTGTATTATTCTTGTTTGTTTTTCAGATGGAAGGAAAACTCTAAATTTACAGTCTGTACTTGGTAACCAAGTTCCCATTTAATTCAATATTAGCTCCCTAACTTCAGGACTATTTTAGTAAAGACTGTATGAATTGAAGTCTGCAGAATTTGACCTCCTATTTGTTTAATTTTTGCCCAGATAAAATAAAGGTAGGGTGTCTGTGGATGGTAGAATATAATGTAAAAATATATATAGTGAGACGATGGAAGCCGAACAGCCATGCACATACAAGGTAATTAAAGCATCCATTTGCAAATGGGAAGCCTGAGGTAACTTTTCATTTCTGCATTTTTCAAGACTTTTGGGTTTATCCTTTCTGGGAAGAAAGAATAACCCGATTTTACGGGAACAAAATAACGTATAATCGGCTGTCCATGTGTTGATTACTACCGTGTTCCCGCACACCCGGGACGAGAAGCTTTGTAAGCTCCTGCCAGGTCTCTGCTGGATGCTTGCACCGTCGGTTCAGGCGCAGTAAGCCGATACTTGGTGATTTTTCTCTTGCATAAATTCGGTCTTTCCCGCTTTTTCCCAGCCAGTGCGGGTGTGACAGAGATCTCTGTTAACGAATAAACTTCTGCTAATTAAAAAAAAAATAAAAATCGGAAATTTAGGGGGAAGGAGGAGCTGCTTTGTACCGGGGCTGATGGCAGTGAGCCCAGAAAGCCCCCAGCCCCCTGTCAGAGGCAGCCCCGCGCCCGGCCGGCCCTACCACTGCAGGGTGAGCTGCGTCTGCTTCTTCTTGTCCTTCATCATCTGCGCCACGCTCCTCTTCGCCGCCGGGCTGCCTCCCGCGCCCTTCAGCTTGCCGTCGCGGCCGTCCCCATCCTCGTCGTCCTCCGAGAGGCTGTCGCTGCCCGCACGGAGCTCTGCGAGCCGGGGAAGGGAAGAAGCGGAGATGCCCGGTTGGGGGGGGAGGGGGGGGGGCTCCGTTAGGGCCGCTACCTCCCCGCGGCTCCCGTTTAACGGCGCCCTCCCCACGGGCCCCTTACCTGACTTGATGGCGGATGGCTCCGGGAGCCCCCTCTCGGCGCCCGCCCCGTCCCGGGCGCAGGGCAGCAAGCCGGCGGCCAGCAGCTCGGCGTAGCGCTCGTCCTGCCCGGCCGGGAGGCGCAGGAAAGCTCCCTCCGCCTCGACTCCCTCGGCCATGCTCCTCACCGGCACCTGCCGCGCCCCATGGGCTCCTCAGCGGCTCTCCGGGAGCCTGAGGGGAGGCGAGGAGCGGCAGGCGTGCCCCCGGGCCGGCCCTCCCTCCTCACGGCAGCCGGGGGAGGTCGGTGCCGAGGGGACGGGGCTCGGCCGAGGTGCGGGGAGGCTCGGGGGGGGCTTAATGATTAACTGCCGGCGGCGTGAGGGAGCGGCGCCCCGCCGCCATCTCCTCCCAGGGCGGCCCCGGGGGGCTCTGCTCGTCCCCAGCCTGTGAGGGCCGAGGAGGAGGCACCCCCCGGCACCTGCTCCTTAAGTCGTCGTGATTCTTTATTGCCTGGTTTAACTGTTGGTGCTGGAACAGCACGTCTTGGGTTTGCGCAAATAAATCGTGCCAGTGTTTTTCAGTATTTTTTTCAGTATGTTTTTCACCCGGAGAGGTGGCCAGGGACCATAACAGAAAGATGGAACAGCTTCTTCTACTCGACAGCTGTCAGCTGGATGCAAAATTAGCATCACCACTGCAGCATCCCCTGTTTTAGTACGTCCTCGTCAGAGCAAAATCCCGGGCCCTGTGCTCTTTTCTATATAAAGGCTGGGAGATTCCAGCATGGCTTGTGGTGGTGACCAGCCCTGGGGTGTGCTGCCAGATGAATGTCAGAGGCTCTTCCAGCCCTGAGGTAGTGCTGGGCTGTCACAGGCACGAGGCTTGCAAGGAGCTGTTCTCCCATCTCCACTCTTCCATCATGCCTCAGCTCATCGGTCCCACCAGCGGTACAAAGCGATCAAATATTATCATTTCCACTCCTGCACAGATACATCAGCAGACCAGATATCACCTATCGAATTGATATTTAACAAAACCACAGTTGTGCCCATATCTGCCAAAGGCCTCAAACGGCTTCACAAGGATGAGCGACAAGCTTCTGAAATGACAAACACCTGTGGGATAGTCCCAGAGTCAAAAATGACATTTAGCACGAACTTTCTGCTGCTGCCATTTACTCCTCTGCCCATACCTATGTAAAATAAACTTCCTTCCTTACTGGTTGCTCTATTTAAACATTTCTTCACAGTTATCACGTCTCCTTCTTACTTCATATGTGATGCTATATTGACATTGTCCATATGGCTATGCCCGCACAAAATTCTGCCCGTGCATCAGTTCTCAGCATAACTCTTTGAGACAGTTCAGCCTCTATTTTTGATAGCTTTGTTTTGAAGTTGCAGCAAAATCACATTTGGCCCTTTAACTTCTCTGTGATTTTTTGGCTGATCTGACTACTTTAGAGCCTGACCCTTGAAGATCGGTATTTCTACAGTATAATAAAACCTCCCAGCTACTAACTGTTGTGATGAATCTACACAATTCTATGTCTTCCTGGTAGTATAGAACTAAATGTATCATTTATTGTGTAAGAGCAGGATCCTCTCTTACCATTTCTTCAGAACATCTTTGATGACACTAACAAATTCCAGCCATCACCACACAGGGATTAACTGTGTGAGGGGTCTGGTCCAGGGACCAGCTAGTTTGCACCCTAGGGCAGTGACCATTTATAGTCCCTTCCTGCTGTTTCTGAGGGCCAGAAACTGCTTTAATTAGCTTTACCTAAAATTGATGATTTAAGAGCCATTTTGGTAAAAGTTTCCATACAAAATCTTTGACAATGAAACTAATTAATAGGAGAGGAAGATTAATCCCAGTATGCAAAGAGAAATTCTTGTGTTTGAACTGTTCGCTCATACAGCAATATTATAACCAAATCCCTCTGCTTTAAAGAAAATATTTTTCTCCATGTTGTCTACTGTACACAAGGTTGGAGATGGCTGCTGTGTCTGGGTATGAAGTCACAGGGATTGCTGCCCAGCAGAGCCTATTACTCTTGTCACGATGTATCGTGCCCCTCCTATTGGCACTAGTGTGTAGGTTTGCATGGTCGTGAGGACGTACAATCATGAAGTTTGGGTTAGCTTGTTTTGTGTCTTATCCTCTGCTACAGCATTCCTGCCAGTGTTCTTGAAATTTTGCTTGTTTTCTCATACTGCATCACTTTCACAGTAATGGAAAGTAGTGCCAAAAGACAAAAGGTTGAAAGAAATCATATTGTCCCTTCCCTCCCTTCCCATGAAAACAAGGCAGGATTATAACAGGTATCTTTATATGATTCCCAGAACAGTTTGTCTCCCTGGTCCTTAAAGCTCTCCAGTGAGGGCAGGTCACATCATATCCTGAACACCTGTCAGCAAAAAATGTTTACTGGTGTCAAACAATCTCCCTTCAACAGGAAAGACCTTCCAACACCCCATATTCCTCTATCCCAGCAGGCTATATCTTATTTGTGATAGTATTTTGAACAGCAGAGTGGAAAAGGAACATATTTTTTTCCTTTTCCTGAACTTATTTTTACCTTTTTGTTTCACCATGTAAGTTTTCCATTCCTCAGAGTATACCTGCTCAGCAGTCATCGTGTCATGCTTTGTAGTCAGGGAGTTCTCAGAGTAGTTTTAAATGTCACATTTCAGATACTGGTGTGGGACATCTGTGGTATTTTACTGGCACTGAGGAACTCCTGACATGGACTGGCAAACCCAGCCAAATAGCCCACGGAGCTGTCCACAGATTTGCAGCCTGCAAGTAATTTTTTTTGCCACTTTGCAATTTTCATTGTAACTTCCTCAGAAATAATGATGCCTTTACATTATTGGAACTAGAAGAGTTACCCTTGCTTTGGTCTTCACCTTTTATCTTACTTATTTCACCCCTCCACCTTCTTTCAGACAATTCCTACCCCTCTCTTTGTACCACATCACTTCCATTTTCAAATCCATTTACCAGTCTGATGAGCAGATCTCGTTTCAGCTCTGCCTTCAGTGACACCTTTGCTATTATTTATGTTTATTTGCCTGGCTTCTCTATTGCCTTTGCCTCACTAATGCATTCTGAAGCACTTAATCCAGCATTAGCAAACTATCAAAAGTCCATCTTCTGTTTACTGAACCTTAAAAGTGAGAAGTTGTCACACCTGCCTATTGAAAGTGTTGATTTAAGGCAACTGAAAAGGTTTCTTGCAAAATAACTATCACACTCTATAATACTCTTTTTTACCTGAAGGAGTTAATTCCTAGTTTTCTGCTGTTTGATGCAATCTCAGAAGCATTCATCCTGATGGAAAGGTCATATTTCATATAAACAAAACACAGTGCTTTCATTATCACTTAGTATTCTTATCCGTGTCCTGTCTTCCAAGGCTAGTATCATGACTAGAAAAGTGCTCTGACTCCTTTCTAGCAAACATCTATGAACAGCAAAACTGACGTTTTCAGAATGGTTTTCATGCTAGAAACAGATCTTCACAATTTAGCTCAAGTTTTGATCTGTTGCCCATCTAACAATCAGAATAGATTTCTGGACTAACCCTCCTGAAGCAGGAACAACTTTTTTCCCTGCATACATCTGAGTAGAGCAGCATCTAACAAATAATGTAGCAGATGGGGATAAAACCTCCTTGTTTTTTTTCTCCCATTCCTGGGATTCAGAGGCTGACTAACCCAGCACAAAATCACCACCTCAACCTCTTTTGAGATCCACATACCCAATCCTGAGCAGTGGAAATAGGTGTTCCAGCTCTTTGCTGGAGCAAAGGAGAGACACCAAAAGCTAAGGCAGCTAGACAATCCTACTCTCCCATTTGAGCCCTGTATGGCTGTTGTGGACAGTTTACCCAAGATTTGTGATCTTGGTCTTTGGGAGATGGAAGGAAGGGTGCAGATGCAGAATTGGGCTACCTGGGGACATACAGGATAATAGCATGAACATTAGAGCATTGTTAGGAATTTTAATATCATTTGGTGTTGTGCACACTGAGAATTGTGGTCTCATCAATGCTGAATGAAAGATAAATTATGAAGTAAAACTGTTGAAGTATCCACAGAAACTGTTTCTTTATTATTTTCCTGTTTCAAAATTGCACTTTTTTATTATTATTAAATTGCAATCATGTTATTTGTCCCTGGACAGGAAGCATGGGAATACATCTTGTGTAACTGCCTCAGAGTTAGTTTTCTGAGTTCCATCTTCTCACCTCAGTCTCCCTTTGCAGCCAGTGGAGAAACAAGGTTGTCTCACAGGGATAACTGATACGAGTCACATTACCCCTTGGAAGAAATCATCCTCTCACAAATCTGTTTCTCTTCCCTGTCTGTAGTGAGGAAGCCTTACATGGTTTTATATGAATTTTATATTGGTTTAATCCCACCAAAATTCAACAATCTGGATAAGATGCTCAGATATATGTGATCTGTAGCACAATAGAGTTCTTGTTTATGATTTACATGTGAAACAACTTTTATGTCAGCACCCAGGTATTGCAGCATTTCATCTTGCTTCAGTGTCCCTTGTTATTGTTTTCCCAACACATCACACAGCAGAAAAATGTTTTCAACTTCATTTACATCTGTGTGACTTGCCAATAACATCTTGAGGGATTCTGTGTGTTTAACTGAAAAATATTTTGAAGATAAATGAAGCAATAGAAAAACAATTTGTTATTGATTTGTTCCTGTGTAACTTCATGATATTTACGTAAGTGTTGGAAACTGTTTCACTTCATATCCTCCCCAGGAAAATGAACTACACAGAAGCTCTGATACAGTGTTGATGTCAGGGCTATTTGGTGTGCACTAACACCTATTACTTTTCAAATATGCTTTTGAAATCCATTTCTGATTCCCCGCGACTCATTACTAGGAACAGTTTTAATTTCCAATAGTTTGAACAAGAACACAACTGTGGGGCTGGGGACTTCTGCCCTTTGTGGGGAAATGAGGGAGCATCCTTCACTGAGCAGATGCTGCAGCAAGGCAGGACAACCTGCATGAGTGCCCCAGCAAGCTCTGTGAGCCCTGCTGCTAGTTCTGATGGTGCAAAATCACACAAATGTGGTTGGGGAGTAGCTGTGCAGCCAAGAGAGTGGGCAGATAATGGTCAAAAACATGGATTTTTTTTTTTTTTTAAGTTGTCATTCTGTTTTATCAACAATTTCAGTCTGTATTATATCACCCGGAATATTTCATGTTTGATTTCAAATCATTGAAAAGCTTTTCCATCTTAGTGCTAAAAAGGTCCACAGACCTTGGCCTGCCAGCAACTGCATGAGCAGTCTCAGGTCAGTGAAAGCAGAGGCTTGCCTGACAAGGTAATTCACTGTAGGAGCTTAGGGATCCCTTTGCAAGGAAGAGATGTTGGCATCCAGTAGATGGTGATGTTTAATAATGTATTTTCTGCTCTCACTCCAGCTGATACAGCCAGACCTGTCTGCCTCTCTTTTTACTTGTGCATTTTACTTATTTCCTGCTCTTAAAACCTGTAACTTAAAAACCATTCTCTTTTGTACAGAAGTTGATAGTTCTGTGTGTTCACCACCCCCTCTCCAAGCAGACTTCGAAATAAACAAACCATCATTATGCATCTGTATTATAGTAGCCCCTTCACAGCTGACATGTCTCCAGCCTCTACAAACCCAAGGAGATTCCACAGTCTGTAGGGGGCCAAGGCAAACCACAGCTGGGGACTTCATAGCCTGACCTTATGGAGCTACATGGAAGTAAAAATTGCCTATGCTTACCTCTCTCAAGGGTTCGTTAGTTATCTTGGGTTACTTATCTTAGTTTTAAAACACTGTTTTTTTTCAGAGGAAATGTTTTCTCTTTGCCAGATTGTGAGAAAATGTTTGTATTCATACAAGTACATGCTCCGACAAGCTTGCAGACTGAACAGCCACTTCACTATTCGTGTATTTGCATTGTGCTTTGGTGGGCAGCATCCATGGGAAGAAAAGTCACAGGCCAGCTGAATTTTAATCTGGACAGCTATACAAACATCTCCAGTTTTTCTGGGAATGATCCAAGAATAGAGCTGAGGTTAGAGAATATGTTCACCCTTGAAGAAGTGGTCTTGAGAGTTTCTGTAGATACTCCAAACAGCGCTATTAGCAACACTTGTTCTTGTATATCTAGCCTATCTGCAAATAACTGCTAAATAGGTGTTAAGAGAAGCAAAACACTAAAGTCAAGGGACTATTCTCTTTATGTAAAGTCAGGTCCCAAGGGCTCTACCACCAGTTGGTAGAGCCCATAAGCAGCTCCATAAGACACTGCATTTCACAGACAGCTCACCACTGCTGAAAAAGGGTTGTTTTCCTTCTCTCTGTCTTGTGCAGCAATAAGCTGCTAGATCTGCTAAACTGAGTGTGGAACCACAGACCTGTTCATGGCTGTAACAGGTAACGTGCATCTGGCAAAAGATCCTTATTAGATTCATGCAGCCTTCTTTGAACAAATTATCTCGCACAGATACTGTGCAATATTACACTTGCTGTAACACATTTAACTAACCTTTTATTTTTTATTTTTAAATCAGGGCTTGGGTAGTGGGCAGAAAACCAGCTGTGTCCGGGGGAGGGAGCTGTGTGGAGCCTCACATGTTGCAGAGGACAGAGAGATCTGAGTTGACTTGTGCTGCTTGGTAGAAGAATACCAGATATGTTAAGTAATGGTCAGGTTGCTGGTAGGCAGGGCACTTTCCAAACAACCAACGTTAAACAAGCAGTCTTGCTTATTTCCTACTCTGTTTAACACACTGAGTCGAAGGAGGCTGAATACCTCCTCGGACCCAGCCAGCCTCAGCTAGTTCCCTCCTTTACCTAGAACACCTTCACCAGCACCTGTTCAACCTGCTAAATGTTGTGAAAACATTAGACAGGTCTTTGCTGTGTATCTTATAAACAGAATGAGTGAACAGGACATTTGTGCAGGATTGAGCACCCCGTCCCACAGTAATTTGAATGACTGCATGCTCTGATTCATGGTGTACCAAAATGATACCGCAGTTTAAAGTATTTCTCCGTCTCCATTCCAGCACCCACATCCTGACAAAGCAAGACACTTCCAGCAGGCTGATTATGCATCAGCTCCTGAGTGACTGAAGTCTTCTGTAAAATGTCTTGATTCACATCTTGAAAGTGAAAAAAATTACAGTGGCTTTGCATCCTCTGAGCAGAGATTCATCCAAACTTTTATCTGTCCACACACTTCCTGTCAAAGCTTTGACAGGGATATCTTTGTTGCCTGCCAGAAAAGGGTGGATTATTATGATGGTACATGGCAAAGGGTGCTATAAAAGACAGGTTTTATGGCTTGCTTTCCGTATGTCTGATTTGCCCTTGGAAAAGTCACCTGCCGTGTCTGTAAAATAAAGTTAAATGTCTCCTGGAGTTCAGATAGCTTGTAAATCTTTGAGGGGAAGAACTACTTCTTCTTGTGCGGAGTGCTTCCTCAAAGTCTCAGACTACAGAAGTATTACAAGCAATAGTGCATACTGATATCTATGAGAAGAACTATTACAATTGCTTTGCACAAGACAAACTTCTTTTTGTAGTTATATATATATATATTTTTCTGACTCTTCAATGCAATCCTCCTATTATCCTTTATAAGGACTCCACAGTAGATTATTTGATAACATTTTTATTTCAAAATTAAGGGGAATCTCATAAAGAAATTTGTTTATCCTGTCTATTTTGGGGTGCAAAATGATAAGACGTTGTAACAAAGACCAGCATTTGGTGTCTTTATTTAGCTACCTTTTTAATTTCTCATATATATGCACATAAACTTGAAGAAAACAGATGGATTTATCTTCTCATTTATCTAAATTCCAATCAAATGCTACTGATACACTTCATTAAAAGCAAGGCACTTAGACATGCACTGTTTACAAATGGGAAAGAACATAAATAAAACAGACTGAAAAAGGGCCAGACCTGATGAGAAAGATCTCTTGGGAATTAAATTCATGATGAGAAACTTTGGACATGATGTTTCTTTTTCAAAATATTTTGTGTTGTATTGATGAGAATAAACAACTCTAAAAGTTCACGTACGAGATTTTTGTTAAACACCTACAAGTGCATTTTTTTCCTCCCTCTGGCACTTTATATATCTCACAATAGACATATTAATGATTACAGAAACAACAATAACTTCCTCAAATCCTCTATTAAAGTAGTCCTGGAAAGGCAGTTTGAAGAATTACTTGTAAAATGTGTGTGCCTAAGTTAGTCTTCAAATGAGGTTATTATCTGTAATGTAAGCATAGAGGAAACCATGTACAAAATGTGCAAAAGGAGTTAGGAGAGAGATTGCTAGAGATGTTGCATCTATGTTAAATCCTCTGAAACACAATTTTCCAATTAGTGAACATGAACCAGAAATGTTTTCCTTTCATCCTCTTATCTCAGAGAATGAAATTATTTTTAAAGTGAATATTCATTTAAATAGATGCCCTCTACTCTAGTTTTGAATGTCTCATCCATTTGTATTCTCTGATTACTACGTGGTTACTGTGCCAGAAAACACAGGGTGATTTCAAACCTGGAGAAGCATGCTATCTGCAACCTCCTGCGGCCAGAGTTTGGGATTTTCTGTGCAAACTGCTATAGAGGATTTCACCATTCTTAGTGGAGATCACTGTCCAGAGGTGAACAGGCCCAAGATGAGCATTTATTTTTGTTACCTTACTTTAAAGGAGTTTCTCTGTTATTGATGAAAGGTAGGACAGGTGATACAACCATCATTGTTTGGCTCAAGGATATCACGTCATGTTGGGCATCTGGGAAGAAGTTAGATCAAGTTCATGTATTCATCCACCTCTTCTTTATGCCTCCCTTCAGAGAATGTACTATTTAAAAGTGTTCTGTTGTTAATAAACCAATTTAGTTCTTGATGCAATTCTTCTCAGTATTGGTAGGGAAGGGGATTTATTTATCCACTAGTGGACAAGTCATTTAGTATCAAAAGTAAGGTTGCATAATAATTCCTACTAAGGAGATTCTCTTATGATTGTAGATGAAGGTTTTTGTTTGTTTGTGCAAGAGAACCTGTAATAGTACTATTGTCATCTTGGAATATATAAATACAAATAAGGCGGCATCTAACTGGCATTCAAACTTAACATCTCATTGTCTACTTTTATGTATGGTAACCTCTTGCTTTTTCCTGAAAACAAAATCAAACAGCAACAGCAACAACAAAACCATTTTTGTTTTACTTCTAAACCAGTCAACCAATGAGCATGAATCATCAGTGTGTGATCACAACCTGTGGAAGGACATTGGATGGCAGGAATAAGGAACTATTTGATGTACATATACTGAATGATGCATCTGAAACACTATATTAAAATAAGTTGTACTCATGACAAGATCTGTCATGAGAAGGTCTGTCACACTTCAGTCCTGGAGCATACAGAGCAGTCTAGTGGAAACAAGACACCTCCACAGAGTCAAGTTGTAAATTGCTCTGGTGTAATTCAGAACAGAATTTTGTTTTCTGTTTCCTATTTTTTCGCTAATGAGATAGGACTAGGTATTGTGCCTGTGTGCCCTTTCCTACTGCCTCACTTCTTGGAATCATGTAATTATGTATCACCTTTCATCAACCTATAAATACATTCGCAGAGTCTACTGACTTACATGCCAGAGAACTGATGGAAATGCAACCCACCACCATCATCACCATCATCACATTTTTATTGTGAAAATAATAATGAAATTACCTTGTAAAAAGCAAAACCTCCAGAACCTGTTGCCCACCTACAAATTCTTAGACAAATATATGTTAAAGAATTTTGCATTCATGTGAACTAGAACATTTATTCTATAGTCCTTGGAAACTGTAATAAATCTCATTTCAATGTAGTAGAAGTAGGTGAAGGATTTTAACTGCTCTGGATATGGAAGTTATTATTACATCATGGACAAGAACTTGGGCAGCCATTGGTTATGAATTAACAGCTGTCATTTCTTTTAAATCAGGAGGTGGTTTTTTTTTTGACTTCATATTTTGGTCTTTTAAGGTGCCCACAAATATGATTTTTCTAATCACTAGAAACAAAGTGAAAACAGGAATTTCCCAGTGAGTGATGGAAATCTATGCAAAAAAGTTGATGTGTGAAAAGAAGGAAACCATGCTGATTTTAAAATAAGAACAAAACAGATGGGGAAGCACTACGTGCAGTGGTCTCAGTCTTCTGAAGTTCTTTTTGCTCTCTGTCTCTTGGGATTACAAAGCTGATACAAAATTCTTTGCTGTTGAAGCGTGGGAAGTTGTTAAAGTAACTTGTAGCAAAAAGTTTCATGATTATCCTTTCAGATTTTAAAGTGGGACAATTTATTACAAAACATTGGTAAAAGAAGTAAACTTTTAAAAATACCAACTTTGAAAACAACAAAAAATGAAACAAAACAAAACCAACCAAAAATACAACTGCATTTCTTTTTAATTTTTTAATTAATTAATTAATTAATTAATTATGAAATCATGCGATTTCACTCTTTCAGTGTGAAAATGATGGTTTTGTCAATATTGGTCACAATGAGGGAACCTGAAAACTGCAGGGAACTGAATGCCTGAAAATCTACTCTGGAGAGATATAACTTAAAAAGCTTCAAAAATCACATAGCCGATTCCTCAGATGCTTTTTTCTTTGCACCTTGGTAGATTCTAGCCAATTCTTTTAGTCTTTTGATTAGCTGTTGACACGAGTTATTCCTGCTTCCCATTAATGAAGGTAATGGTAGTCGTTCTACCATCCACAACTTCTGAGGCTGGATGATCGCAAAGAGGTTTAATACCAAGTTTAAGATAAAGAATATTTTTGTGTATTGTTAACTACTTTGTACTGTATTTAATAAAGATGAACACATGTGAAGATGTAACTGCAGATTACTGATTTTGTCCATTCTTGTGGTATGTCTTCAAAGACAGTTTATTGTCAGTGAGGAGGAACAATTTCAAGCAGATTTTTTTCCCATTCCTTGTTTAGCCAAAGCTAGTTATGCAGTATTTTTGTGTATATGAACCCTCCTTAATTGACAATGTAAAATATTCTGTAGAAAGAACGTTGAATGCTACTCCATGAGATTTAAGAGTGAACATTTCCCGATAGTCTTAAGTTGTGAAACTTTGTTGGTTTTTTTTTCTCAGTCTTTCACTCTGAAGATTGAAGTCAGTCTCCAGAGTGTGTCTTGCAGGTTTGCTGTTGGGGGTTCTTTTCCTTATCTGAAAGGAATTTTTACGAGTGTCACCTGTTCTGCCTGTACTCTCTTTGCAGATGTATGTTTACTTTTATAACACACACAGTTCAGCCTTGTAAGGTGAGCTGAGATCTTTTAAGATTTCAAAAGAAAGAGAAAATAAATTTCAAAAGTCCAGAAAAAGGGTGACAGTGACAACCTTGAACCAATTCTCAAAAAAAATAATAAAAAAAAAAAGTTGAGAGATGGTGTCCAAACTTTTTGGAGTCAGTTTAAAATGTATTTAAATATCAAACTTGAACTACATTAGCTGCGGCAAACTCTATTTACTTTCAATAAGGTAATTCTCTGCCTTTGCTTGCCTTCAAAGTTCCATACAGCTCAGTTCAAGACCTTGGTCTCCAGTATGAAGTGAAGGAGGTGTAGATTCCCTGAAATGGGGTCCCCCAAGATGAGCCAGCTGAGCTCAGGACTGCCTACAATTGCCAGTAATAAATACTGAGAAAAGCCTTAAATCTCAATTATCTCTTCTATAGTTCAGCACCAATGGACACCAGTCCTTCCCTCAAAACACTGCTGGAAGCAGTACTATCACAGAATCAGAGAATAGTTGCAGTTGAAAGGACCTCTGGAAATCATGCAGTCAAACCCTAACTTATCTTTCCCTGTTTCTAATAGCTGTGTTCTGGAAGAAGGTAAACACATATGTATTGGCTCAGGTATGTGTTTTCAAGACAGTAACAAGAAGGGGACTTTTATGAAATTAAGTTCCCATTCAATACTTAAAGAGGTCTTATAAAAGGGATGAAGAAGGACTATTCACTGGATGGATAATGATAGAACACGGGGAAATGTCCTTAAACTAAAAGAGGATAGATTTAGATTAGACTTCAGGAGGAAATTCTTCACTGTAAGGGTAGTGAGGCACTGGAACAGGTTGCCCAGAGAAGTTGTGGATGCCCCATTCTTGGGGCATCCTTGAGGTGTTCAAGGCCAGGCTGGATGTGGCCTTGGACAACTTGATCTAGTGGGTGACATCCCTGCCTATGGCAGAAGGATTGGAGTTAGATGATCTTTAAGGTCCCTTCCATTCTATGATTCCATGAAATCAGGGCATGTGAAAAACAGTTCTTTCCCTGGTGTACCGTACTAGATACTGCCAGCCAACATGTTTTGGAAACATGGTCTCTATTTTCCTATTTACTATTTTCCTATCTGAAGATTTTTAAACTCATAATTTCCAGAATTGTACTTGATAAAGTATGTTGAGAAAGGGATGAAAATGAGTTATCATTCTTTCCTGTGCTGGTATTTGCACTGAATAATTGAAGGCTCTGGCCAAGGTGAATGCGAATAATTCCACGATATCTCTTAGTGCTGAAGGCATTCCCTAAAAAATAGGGTCTACCTAACTTTCACTCCATGCTCCTAAAACAGTACTATTTCATTTCTCTTATTCTAATTACTGCTTAATATTATTAAATCTATACCAGCTCCAAAACAGCTGAAGAAAAACACACATTTTTTTAGAGGAACTTATACGGGACAAGTACTGTAAGAGTTAAACAAACAAACAAGCAAACAAAATGCTAAGTACTATTTGCAAAAGTGATTTAGTGAGAATAAGCACAAGGTCACCAAGGCAACTATTTGGATTTAGGTAACTAGCTGTCCCTTGAAGAGTCTATGTTCAAAGCTAAGACCCTCAGAATCTCCACAACCAATTCATTTTAAGATATCTAAAAATCATAACCACTTATATTTTAAAACTCAAAAACTAAAAGCCTTGTTTTCTATTTTAAGGTTTGTTCATTACTAATAACACTGAGAGAATCAACATCAACTTCATACCTACTTGCTCCTGATATTTTCATGTGAAATGACTCCCAGTCTGACTTTCTTGCACGTGGGATTTTCTAGAATATGAATAATACACAAGGCACCACAAGCAGTACACACCAAGGAATTTCTGAACATAATGACTGTCTGAGGAGGGTGCCTGATTATCAGGCTACCAGGACTTTCTCAAAAAAAATCCTCAGTGGCATTTCAATGAGTATGGGGCACTGGGACCAAGAGATCTCAGACCCCTTCTTTAAGTAGCAAAGGTCTCACTGTCCAACAGCAAGCTGTCATTGACAGAAGGGCTGCCCCTCAGGCCTTCAGCCTTTTGGGAGAAAGCCCAAATATCTAGGCTAGAGGTTTTCTTTCCCTCTGGATGGCCCTTGTACTACAGGTTGGGCTCAAATGTTTATATTGTCAATAGGTGAATGACATTTTTACTCACTTGTTTTCCAATTAAGACAAGAGGAGATGGAACAAAGGAGAAAAATTAAACCTGGTGAATAATTCTGCAATCAAGTTGCTTTGATCAAATGGGTCATGACTACCTTGCTGTACTTATGAAAAATTGTTCTGCATCTGTCCTGCACAGCTGATTACTATCTTGGTTGGGTAGGATAGGAACAGACTTGCTAGAATATTTTGAAAACAAAACAAAACAAACAACGAACAACAAAAAACATTTATTTATAGAAAATAAATGAAAATTGGAATAGCTATTTCTTTTCATTTCAAGAATATATTTAACTTGAACTTTAATCTAAGTATATTAAGATATTAGAGAAGTTGAAAGAAACTAATATCTTCACTCTGAACTCAAAATATTGTAGAAATAAGCTTTAATTTCTCCCTTTGCGACTCTGCTGAACCAGAACTACTTCAGTTTCTTATAGGTCTATGGCAGTATAAACAGCAGAAGTGCACTGAACATGCACATCACTGACTATTGAGTAAAATCCTTTCTGAAAAAGGAATTACTGTGGGGCTGCTCAGTACTGCCCCAACAGTCAGGGCAGGAGGCTAAAGGCACTGTTGTAGCTCTCCTCTAGGCAAATATTCCAGCATTTCAGCTGTCTACCAGAACTACTGCAACCAAATCATTTACACTAGAAGGAAATCCAACTTTCAGAGAACATCAAGGGGCACATTACAATACTGTGACCTAATAGAGAAAAAAAGGATTTGTCCTCTCCATCATGCAGCTCAGCTGACATGCTCCAGAGGACAAACCCAGTGAACTTGAAAATTGAGTTAGTTTGTTTCTCAGGAATTAATGTTGCTTGGCTTTCATCCAAATTCCATTTCATTGTTGATTTTTTTTTGGTAATGTTTATTTATTTTTTTAATTGGATACAAATAAAAATAATGGATATTTTCCTTTCTATTATTTAATTTTATTATCTGATATTAAGCTTAGAGAGTTCTCAGTTAGTAGATATTTTTTTAAAGATAATAAAAATGAAGTAATGTAATACCTGCCTCTATTTCTGCTCCATTGTGTAAACTTTCTTCACAAAAACTGTGCAGTATAAAATCTTTGGGTAAAATACAGCAGCTCTATTAGTCTAGAAAGGTGGCAATCCCAACCAATATTGTCTCCTTGTGGTATTTTGACTTCACTGCTCTCTCCTGTCTTTATTAATATAGATGCAGACTATGATACTGAAAGATAACATCTCCTTAAACTGGATTAATTAATTAATTAATTAATGGAAAATAAAATGATTTCGCAAGGGACAATACCGTTTTGGTAGCCTGGAAGGTGTTATGCACTCATTTGTAATGGCTTCTCTGCAGGAAACAAATGTTGTTTCCAATTGCACTTTTTTTTTTTTTTTTTTTTTTTTTTTTGTGGTGATTTTGGAGAACTGTTCCACACTATTTTTCTTGGCATTTCAGGTTTTTGAAGAGTACCAAGGTACTCATAGTCAATATATATTGAGCTCCATGCTGACTCTTTTTTTCATCAGTATGTTGGCCTTCAACCAGCCTTTCATCTATGGTTGTGAAGCACAGCAGCTCCCATGGGCTTCAGCAAGACTGTGAGGGAGCTGTGGGCCACGTGTGAGTCTTACATGCATGCTGCTTACTGCCCCCAAACAAAGGCAAGCCAAGGATTGTCTTGTTGGCCAAAGCAAAGGGATGCTGTGTCATCTCTTGGGTAGGTGGGAGATGGCAGCAGTCACCGGCATTGGTACAGAACAGCTCTCTAGGGGGTTAAGGCTTATGCGTGTGTAAGGTATGTTCCTCTAATGTAGCACTGATTAGTGCACGGACTTGGCTTAGTTTAGCTGTTTTTGTCCTGCCTTATCATTATGTTATTTCTTACTTGTATCAAAATACCCCACTTTACCTGGGGGCTCACCATAACTTTAGGACAGTAGTTATTCTATGGTGCTTATGATCTAAATGGAAAGGCAATATTGTCTGTCATTTTACAGATAAGATATACATCAATAGAAGGTTAATTCTAGAGTTTCAAGGCATTTCAGTACTAATTCATTTGAGAGAGTGATGGAGGTTTTCAGAAACCTGACTGTAAATGACAGGCTTGGGTTGGGAAGTTATGTTGGAAGTCTGTGCAGATCAGACACAAGTTAGTGGTAGAACTGGGGACAAGCTACTCAGTTCAGGGCTTTAAAACTGTGGCTTAGCTTCCTCATTTTGTGGCTCATAATTTCCATGGGAGCAATGTGAGAAGAGGTGGTTCCTCTTAACTCATGTCAGCATTAGCTTCCTTACAAATGATAGCCCTCTGGCTTCTCTTGCACATCCTGGATTGTGAAGACTTTGCCAAAGGTGTGGCACTGTTGCAAAAAAAAATTGTTAACTGTAAATTCACAAGAAGTCACCTGCTGGATCAACGCTGAACTTGGCAGGGCTCTCTTCAAAACCACCTATTCTGGTCCTTCTCCAAGGGAAGCCAAAGACCAGGTGGAAGAAGCAGTCATTCTGGCATGGTAGCAGGTAATTTTGGGACATACAATGACCCTAACAGAGTATTTCTGTATGCCACCAGTTCCTTTAAAGGCTCGTAGAATTCAACTGTGACTCTCATTACATCTTTGGGTTTGGTATTTATTTATTTTTTCTGCTTTTCCATGGTTCATTAATGGCTGCTTCTTAGACATGATGATACATCAAGAATTCCCCTGAATCTTACAACTGATTCTGCTTGCCATTTTGCATTTGACTTATGGAGGTATCACATCTTCTTATATTTTTCCAAAGAAATACTCCTATGCAGACAACTGTGAAATTCTACTGACGCTATAATAATAATTTTAAATAATAATTAAATTTTATAATTAAATTTTAAGTGAATAACATTTTGTATTATACACTTATTTCTATCGGTACTTAAGAATCAATGAAAAATTATTTGCAAACACTTCCTGTTAATTCTGCAGTACCCGATTAGGCTTACCTATCTCAATAGTGTTTTGAAGTACTTCTCACCACTAACAATTGTGAGATGTAGTTCTTGAAAACAAGCAATAACAATAAAAAAAATAAATAATAAAAAAATGCCTCCCTGTGAAAATATGTTACACTGTGACACAAATCCAATGTAGTTGAATTTAAAGCACGCCTCATTTCATTGTGTTTTTATACATAACATGAAATTAGGCACTAACTATATGTAATGTTTATTTTGTCAACTTCTACTTTCCAGAATGACCAAGTAATGATTTTTGTTTCTAGGTAAAATCCTCCTCTATACAAATTAATAGCTTTCTAGGGACTGGGCAGAGTAGAGTTTATTTACTGCTTCAAATCATAGATTATAATAAGTGTAAAGTTTCAAATTATCAGTACTGTATTTCGATTGAATCTTTAATGCAATACTTAGCTCCTCAAATGCTTTACTTTATACTAGAGGCATATACCTTAATATTTCTTGTAGCTTGCTTAACAAAATGATTAGTTCTGTTCCCAAGCTTTAACTACATTAGGTATTATTTGGCAGAAAGCTTAGAGGAAGTTTTATGCAAAGTCAGGGAAAATGAAACACCTGAGTATATGGAGCAAGGCTTGAGTGAGAATTACTTAGGTGGAGAGAAACAGGTACATGAATATTTGCAAGTGGATCTCATAAGTCAAGGTCAGAATCAGAATATACTTATGCTGCTATAAGTCAAGAGGAATAATTTTGGAATAAATGGAATTTTTACAAGTCAGTATAGAAGCAGAATAAACTGCTATACTAATCTCCTCATAAACACAAGCCATTAGACACATTAAGAAAAATGCAAGCATCTGTTTGCCCTGAACCAGCAGTGAGAATATCACACAGAAAGAAAGAAGGCAAATGAAAGAAACATAAGCTTTTATATGATTAAAAAAGAAAAAAAAAAAAAAAAAAGAAAAAAAAAAAGATGCTGAATGGTGACTTAACTGGGGATTATCATTTGCATTTGCAAGTAGTGTCTCTGTTGTAAATGGGTACTGTAATTACAAAGAGACTAGTGAGAAACAAGGCAAAATGTAATAATCCAAATCAGTTATATAGTATGCATCGTGTTTATCAGAAAGAATATGTAACAGATACCCCATTTCTCTGTTTTGCTTGCAAGAAAACAAAGCTTGATTCAAAATTTCTAGGTACAGGCCAGCTTTCTTATAATACAGTCAGAGACAATCAGTACTATGACTGACCCCATTCCTTTGACACTGTTTTGGCATGCTGCCAAAAGAAGCAAAATATGAAGAAGACATTATACGTAAATAGAAAATCCAGTATCAGTAAAAGAGTTATTGTCAAATCTGTGTCTCTTACATAAGTTGGTATTGTTTAGCAGCATCAGTAATGTTTCTGTCCTAAAGAGGTTCTCTTTGACGTCTGCGGTTGGAGTCTATGAAAGTTGAATGTCCAGTCTCTGCTTCTCTTCAGTTCCTTCCTAGCACAGAATCCTATTCTGCAAGTGGAATTCCTGCAGATCTGAGTGGAATGATGGCACTGAGAAGGGTTGCAGCTGATCCTCCCCGGTACAGAAGCTGCTTACATGTACTGGTGTCCTCAGACAGAGGGGGAAGAAAGTGTGCTTCCCCCCTTTCATAGGCTGGTTTTTAATACAGAACCTGATCCAAAGCTGGCTGAAGTCACAGAAAGCTGCATTGCATCAGAACCATGAAGATATGCTTTTCCATACCATTTTTGTACAAATAAAATAAAATTGATTGAAAAAAAAAGAGAAAGGTAGATTTTTATTTATTTATTTATTTTTAATTTTTCCTGTTTGCCTGTTTTTAGACCACAGTCTGATCTAAAGCCCACTGTGGTGAGAGGGTCTTTTTTTGCAGTACTGTTTGGACTAGACCTAACCACAGTAATATCACTGCCATGTTATGTGATGACTCATTGCCCTGCACTCAGCTGGAAAGCGTTCAAGACAAGCCCACATTTATACCAAAATACTTACTGCGTTTTTCAGATTACATGTAAGTCCAATAATCTTTAGACACAGCAGAATAGATTCAACGTTTAGCACTTCCTCCTGAACTCATTTATTTTTTCCCTCCCTCTTTTACTCTCACGCCCCTGCACCCTCACGCTTTCTGTGACAGCAAAATAGCCTAAGTCAGTCAAGCAAATACAAGCACCTTATGAGGTGTGACTAACTTTTGAGCACAGACTTTTTCTTTCGCTGCTGTTTATAGATGACATAGGAACACTTGTTGGCACTGTGGCTAGCTTAATGGACTTAAAGCTGGTAGTGAACAAGTGAACTAGAAACATGGCAATATTTAGCTTTCTGATCGTCTGCTTTGTGATCAGCGCTGACATCGCCTCCTCTTGCCAGAATACAGATGACTTTGTGGGTGCCAGTTCTCCAGGAGACATTGTTATAGGAGGCTTGTTTGCAGTTCACAGTGAAATGCTGCATCCAGAAGAGCATCCCATCAAGCCAGTCATTCAGAACTGTGCTGGGTGAGTAACATGAAAATTACATACATTACAGAAGAGATCACTGGCATCTGGCTTACACTTCTCATATTAAGATCAACAAAATCTGTTTCTCTTGCATTTCTCAGTCTTTAAGAAGACCTTAGACATCAAATAAATCAATAATTATGTAACACAATGACAAAGAATGGGAAAATTACAGTAGAAAACATTATGGCTGTCTGATGAAGGGAATGATTATTTGATCCTATTTCAGTCTTCATATTTAATCAAATAGCCTTTGAGGTTTGTGCTGAACAATCATTTAATTGCCCTGTAAATACCAATTTTTGGCTATATGTCTAAACTAGTCTGCTGTGCAGTTCATTGTTTGTTATGAAGTTGCAACCAGCTGGTTTGATCACAAGCAGTCTTCTCTATTTTATCTAAGCACATATAGAAGTATGTCGCTCACCCCACAGGGCAGATCACTTATAATCTGTGATAGCACTTTGCTGACTAGATTGTAATTGTTGTAATCACTGTAGTTATTACATCTTGTACTAAAATTATGACATTATGTTACAGGATAGGAAATACAGACACCATGTCATGTGCGAGTTCAGCTTTAGAATGTACATCAAAATAAGTCTTAAGTTGTCTCAAGACCATTTGAAATTTATTTTGGTTTGTAAGATTTGTAACTTCAGAAACCCTAACCTGAGATGACCATTGGTTGCACTGCAGGCAGCCTGTTGTAGCACATTTCTGATTAAGAAAGTGTTATCATGTCACTGGCAGGAAGGACAAAAGCTGTACTAAATTTGTCAGGTTTACAGAGGATTTAGGAATGTTTATGCATCCACTGGAAGACATCAACCTCTGGAATTTCTTATCATAGAATCATAGCATTCTATGATAAGAATTCTATTCTATGATTCTATGAAATTTCTTCTTCTATTCTGAAATATTTAGTCATCTCTTTGCTTCAAGCTTTTGTTGAAAATAAATTCATTTTTTTTAAATATGCTTGCTGGGTCAGATGGAACAAATTGCAACAGCCCCACTGGCTTTGACAAATACTTGTTGATATCACTTGCAAAATTTAATATACTGTAAAAAAAAAATGGTTTTAGCACCAATTTTTCAGAAAAGCATTTTTATTCAAGCATAGTTGAAGTGTTTTTTTTTTTTTTTTTTTTACTTTGCTTGTTCTTCTATTTAGGTGAGACAAAAGATATGATTTCTGTTTTTTTGTTCACTTGTTTGTTTGTTTGTTTGTTTTGTACACTAAACCCAAGCAAATTGCATTAAATGTAATTTTCTTTCAATAACTGTCAAATTCTAAAGGATATGCTCAAAGAACAAACAAACAAACAAACACACAAACAAACTGTGCTTCAGCCTTAATCCTAGAAATGTTTTTCTAAAATGAAACTTGTGTGTTTCCTGACAGCTTCGAAATTCAAGTTTTTCTTCAGACACTTGCAATGATACATGCTATTGAAATGATCAACAATTCGACATTATTATCTGGAGTTACTCTGGGCTATGAAATCTATGACACCTGTGCAGAAGTTACAAAAGCCATGGCATCTACTCTGAGGTTCCTGTCTAAATTCAATTCTTCTAAGGATATTGTAGAGTTCAAGTGTAACTATTCAGACTACATACCAAGAATTAAGGCAGTCACTGGAGCCAGTTACTCTGAGGTGTCAATGGCAGTTTCAAGGCTGCTGGCATTGCAACTAATCCCACAGGTAGGTCTGAGGGAATTATTTCACTTTGGACAGAGGGTCAAATTTACCATGGCTAGAAGAAGATGTGGCTCTGATTAGAGGGATTGTGAGTCACATCTTTGTTACACAGCAGGATTTGACTCAACCTGAGAACATCAGGAGAGGTGAGATTGAACTCCAAATGGAAGGCTTGATCCACTTGCCTAAACAAAGGCAGGTAGGGCTGTTTTATATGCCCAAGTTACACCCCTCCACATGGTCTTCAAGCATGGCACTGTGTTTTTATCAGCCTGGCAGCACCACTGGATTGTCCTGCTTGGCTGTGATGGTTACTTTAGAGTACTTCAGTTGCCACTCAGTGCCTTTGTTCAGGCAACCAAATTGCACCCGCTGTGTCTAGTTTAGCTGGCAGTGAATATAAAAATGCCCAATCCCAAGTTAAAAGCCAAGGCACAATCTAATTCAGCCAGAATTTGGAAATTCTCTCCTGCCTGAGAGAGATTGGATTTTGGAGTCTGGAAATGTTTAGAGAAATGTTGCTCTAAAATACAGTTTTAGTTCTGCTGCTCTTCAAGGAGCTGCAGAAGAGAAGGAATACAACCCTGTAGATTTGCACTGGTCCTTCCCAAAACACCCTTCTCTATTTCCAACCTGTCTAGTGCTAGTACTAGTGCATACAGTCCCATGCTTGCACTTAGGCCAGTGCTTCTGCTACCACTTTAACTGCTGTAGAGAAATTGGGGTCAAAGCCAGGACTTGCTGTCAACAATGAAACAGGAGATCTACCGCCACACCATCTTCTGCCACAAGTTAGGTATGGTAATTTAACATATATTATCTTACTGCAAAGTAGCAACATATTAAATAAACCTGCAAAATACTTAAAATCTGAACTAAATATAATTCTAACTGAATCTTTTCCTCTGCAATTGTAGGAAATAATTATGATCTCCAGCTTCACCGTAGGAACTATAGTTGATATATAAATTAAAATGCCACACTTCAACTTAATTAAAAGGCAAGTGATTAAACAAATATGTATTGTGACATGGAGATGGAAAAGGTGACTCAGCAGATTTTTCTCATCTATAACATCTGACATTGTCAATAGTAGATTACTATCAATAGGAGATTAATACTGATAGTAATCTGCTGACAGCATTAAGTTTGGCAACCTCTCCAAATAGGTGGCTCTCATTTTGGAAAGTTTAGATTTATTCTTTAGGAACTGTCAAGCAATGTAGGAAACACAAGTGTAGGGAAAAAGGAAAGAAGGAAGGAAGTAGGGAAGGAAGGAATTATACAAGTATCAAAAAGCAAATAGATTTTAATAAAAACTTTCCAAATATATTTTTTCTTGCTACATTCACAAGAGAAAACAAACAAACAAACAAACAAACAAAAAAGAATAATTTCTTTACATGAAAGAATTAAGAATGATTATATTATTCTTCAGTACCTTTTTTTTTTTTTTTTTTTTTTTTTTTTTCAGTAGGCTCTTCTAACAGACCTTATGACCCCTCTAAAACACACTAATTAAATTTTGGAGAGAAAGTATATGGTGGGTGAAACATAATATACTCAGTGTTAGAAAAATACTGCAAAATGTAAGTGTACTAGAAATTTGAATAACTCCAACAACATTTGAGCACTTCTAGTGTTTTAAGTGTTGTCTTGAACAGCATGCTGATGGTATCTCAACAGATTAAAGCAAAATCCTTATACCAGCATACCTGTCATAGGTATTTTGAAAGGTTTTATTCTCTGTCTTCAACAAAGCAATTAGGTGCATGAGGATGAAAAGAGTGGAAATGGTACCAGGCATGGGTCTGCATCCTAACAGCAGGGTGAGGAATTCTGCCCCAGTTGGGTGCACCTTGGTCATGCTCAGTCACGGGAGGAGGGAGCCCCAGGTCAGGTGGGATGAAGAAGTCGTAGCAGCTTTGGGTGTCTCAGCATCCTTTGGAGGAGAGCTCTTCCATAACCTAACTGTTCTCTCCTCCTTAGGTCAGTCCTGCATCGTCAGCTGAAATCCTCAGTGACAAAATCCGGTTTCCTTCATTCTTCAGGACTATCCCCAGTGATTTCCACCAGACTAGAGCAATGGCCCACCTGATCTGTGAGTCTGGGTGGAATTGGATCGGAGTAATAGCCACTGATGATGACAACGGGCGCTTTGCTCTGGAGAGCTTTGGGGTCCAGGCCATGTCAAACAATGTTTGCATAGCTTTTAAAGAACTGCTGCCTGCCTATCTCTCTGACAAAACCTTTCACACCAAAGTTGATCATGCAGTCGAGAAGATTGTCAAGGAAACCAGAGTAAATGTTATTGTAGTCTTTATGAGACAGTTCCACGTGCTCAAGCTATTTAAGAAGGCAATTGAGAGAAATGTAAATAAAATCTGGATTGCAAGTGATAACTGGTCAACAGCAGTGAAAATCAGTACGATGCCCAATATCAGACAGCTGGGAACTGTTGTGGGATTTGGATTTAAGAGTGGAGACATATCCACATTCCAAGACTTTCTGAAGAACCTTCATGAAAAGCCCACTGAAAACAACAAGTTTTTAGGTGAATATATTATGCTTTTGTCAGTCTGTGCACACCTGGAATATTATGATTTTCAAATGTGCATTTCAAATCAATCCCAGGATGATCTGATGCAAAATGTTGAGAATAAACAACACATCTGGAGAGATGACTTTTTGAATGCCAACATTGAACCCGGATTTATCCATAGTACTATACTTGCAGTCTATGCCATTGCTCACGCCATTAAAGGGCAATGCAAAGACAGAAACTGCAAGGATCCCTCTGCTTTCACTCCCTGGGAGGTATGATGTTAATTCTTTCAGGTGTCATTCTCTCTACATAACTTCCTTCTCATTTTTCCTCCCACATTCCTGGGTTTGCTGGCTTGGTCCTTGTACCAAAATGCCTTTTTATTCCTGTTCCTGCCTTTCTTCACCACTGCATGGGCCAAATGAAATCACAATCCTTCTGCCAGAGCAACAGTTGCCAATTGCTGCAGTGTTGAGAGCCAGTTTTGCCTTCCTTGTTTTGGCCCCTGCAGACACAGAAGCTCCAGGTGCTAAGCTATGGCTGTGTCCTGCTATAGATAGAGAAGAATTACTGCAATTCACACCCACCATCTCCTTCCTCATGGATACAGCAGCAGCAGCTGGAAATGCCTGTCTCCACCAATGTGGATGGGATCGTTAGCTGCTGGGCTTCAATAGCTACCCCAACTCTTCCCACATCACCTTTAAAGGGCATGCAGAGAAGGCACCAGCTTGGATGAAGGCTCCAGTCTGTAGTCTGCTTGCTAACTTACTAGCTACCTGTGCAGGATAGAATAGAAATCTATAGTCAATCTATGGCTGACTTATCATCTGTTCTGCTACTGATGGTTGGCCTTGTTGCTGCAAACCACTGTAACACTCAGCACCAAGTGCTCTTGAGTGACAGGGATGGTACAGAAGAGGAGTTTCCCAAAGAGTTTCAATTTCCCCCTCTGTGTCCCCAGTTTGTCCATGTCCAGCTTATATACCTCTATAACGAATCTTTACTTGAAATTGAAAAAGCAACAGACCATTCTTCTTTCTGATCTTGATTTATATTGAAGTGACTGGTAGGAAAATGTGGCACAATTCTTAAGATGGGTTAGGTACTTGTTATCAGACTCTACTGAGTGGGAAAAGGACAGGAAAAATCAGACAAGTAAACCTGACCTGACCTTTTACCTGAGAACCTGCTCAGAAGTATTCACTTTTACACACTTTTACTCAGAGGATTAAACAAAAGTTCATTTAAAAGTCAAACATCTACTGAACCACTCTGACTTGCTCTGACCTCTTATCATGGGTCAGGGCAGGTCAAACCAAGATAGGAGATTTGAAAAAAAACAAACAACCCCTCCCCCCCCCCAAAAAAAAACACCCAGTAACAATCAAACTCCTACATGAATTTGTAAATGCAGATAGGACAAATTCAGGACTGGTCTACAGGGGATGTTGAATTCATCATTACTGAATTAAATCCCAAACCACCTAAATTAAAAGTCCTGTTAAGAGGCTTAGAACTCATGAAGTAAACCAAAAGAGAATTATTCTCCCTGTGCTGTTTTCATAATACATTTTCTCTACACTAAACTAAAACCCTTCAGAAATCAGCATACTTAAAGCTAGGGATGCAACTAATCCTTATCACTTATCTCCACATACAGAGAAACAGCACTGTTATTGCTATTAAACACATGCAAAAATAAATATCAATTAAATCATACTGTAGCTAGTTATTAGCTCTTTCTGTCTGAAGCTCAAGATGTATTCCAAAAGTTCTATTGTTTCCATAGTTTTTTAGGGAAATTGAAAAAGTGGAGATGAGAAAAAAATAAATGAGTAGCCTGAGGATACAGAACAACAACAATAAAAAAATCCTGTTCAATCCCACAAGACTTTGCAATGTTCAACTAAAATGAAATATCATTTAAAAGCACACTTACGTTTTTCATAAATTTGTAGATATGCAGTGAGAATGTATGAACTCTCATAAAAGTGATGTTATATCTGAAAAAAATAACACATGCCAGATTTGTTTATACATATATATGCCAGAGACTTTTAAAGTCATATATTTGTCAGCATTTTCTTTAAATGCTACGACTATCACAGAAAGATCTATGTAAGATTGTGCTTTTCAAAAGGCAGTTACATTCAGCCATTCACCAAAACCTTGGAGTTTTTTCTCATTAATTAACCCCTATTACTAAAAATTGTTAAGCTGGCAAAGGGATAAAGCCTTTGCTTTAATTAGGAGCCATAGTGGCTAATGAAGGACTTTTTATGGTCTCCTTGTCAATGGGGAGAAGGTAATATGAGCCTTAATCTCTCCTTCTCTAGATTCACACAGAACTTTTTAAACTGTTTGTGATAATGTAAAGAGAAATTTCACCCTACTGTACAGAATGGGTTGTAACATTAAGCTGGATAGTTGTCTTATCAAAGAGTGCTTGCTTTGATATTTCCTGTGATTTATCAAATATAGCCTTGCTGTCCATTGTTATTGTATACCACCTCATCTGAGCAAGCTGGCATTTAGTGTTCATTTCACGACTTGGTGTCCCACCTTGCAATAAGTATAAGAGTCACGGGTGAAAACAATACTAAAGTAGATATTTCCAGACCCTGGGGGAGGAAGTCTGGGGGAAGAAGTCTGGGTTGCCAATTTCCTTCCTTACTCTGGAAGGAAATGTTGTCCATATCTACTTTGCTGACAGTACAGTAACAACAGGAGCTTCATTCACAGTCATTCTTTACAAGAAGGGAAGTCCCAAGGCCATTGTTTCCTGAAGGCAAAATCTTTTTTTTCCCAACATTTTACCAAAACCTCCAAGGCTGGAAAGGAAAATATGAACATGGCTATTTGTAGACATTGCATAGAATTAAGAAATGATTATTTGTGCTTAATAGTATTTTTTTTTTAAGCCAACAGGATTGTCAGAATAATGTAAATCTGTATAGGATGTCAGATTAACAGTTATACAGATCCCTTTTAAGATTTTTTTTCACTCCTAAAAAGCAATATATTTTTTTCATTTGATATTAGCATATATATTTAAAAGTATTGAGTGTATCCCACTGAAATGATATTGATATGTCATCATTTCTTCTGTTCAGCTCCTTGAAGAACTCAAAAAAGTTAGAGTCATCGATGATGATAAAAAAATCAAGTTTGACTCCAAAGGAGATATGAGAACTAGTTATGACGTACTTCTCTGGAAAGAAATTGATGGTCACATGGAAATCACCACTATGGCAGAATACGACACAGAGAAAGGTGACTTTATCTTTGAGGATGATGAGAAAAAGAAAGAATTTCTGAACTTAAAGGTAACCTTCAGTTTGTTGACATAACAGCTGAAATTTGCTTCATATGTGTTTTTCTTCCTCTGTTAGTCACAAATAAAATATGTGTCAGCTAGAAATCTCTCATGTACTTTCATGTTTTCCATTTGGAGTGAAGCATCCTCTCTGGATATATTCAACTACCATTATATATTTTGAGAAGTACTTGAGCCTGTAAGCAGGCTCAGTGATTTGAAATTGAGTTATTTCTCCAGAACGCTCTTGAGAGGTTTCGAAGTTAATCTGTCCTAAGGATGCTATTCCAGAATCTTAAATTGGGTTTTAAAATGGAAAATACTTATAAATGTACCCTCTCTTACATAAGGCAACCATTTGTTTTGTACATGAAGACTCATATCTGCTGACTTTAATGTTGGGGAAAAAAAAAAAAAAAAAAAAAGTCTTGTTGATTATTTACTCCTGTTAGAGCTGGGGTCAGCACAATTGAAAGAGTATGAGGTAGGCAGCACCATCTGGAGCCCTGGCACTAGTGTAGACAGGACTGGTGGGTGGCCCCAGCCAGTTCCAGCTGGGTAATGTCATCTGTGCATGGGTGAAGGCTTTGGTTTATTGTGTAGCTCTAACCGAATGTGGCTGTGCTGCAAAGCACTCGCTGCTAATAGGACAGAGGAAAGGCAGTTCACTGGGTGGGAAGAATACAGTTTTTATGTGAAGCCTCAGCCAGCAGGAAAGGCTGAGGATAGAAGAGGACTTCACATTTTGTCCCTTTTTGTGGCACAGCCCAGGATGGCAAGGAAATGCCTCCATCTGTTTGTGAGCCCCATCTGGGAGGGAGAAGAAACAGCAGTGTCCCTCAGGACTGCTTCTCCATTTTATAAAACTTGTCTTTTGAAGAAGGACCTGAACTCAGGCCTTGTGAGAAGGCCCTGATCACACACTTAAGAGTGGGGCTTGGAAATTCAGGGGTGGTCTGCTGAGGGTGTGGCATGTTAGAGCTGTGGTTCAATGCACCCACAGAGCTGGGGTGTATGTCCCGGGGTGTCAGGACCGCACTTGTGATGTGGTCCACCCGACTCCCCTCTCAGAGGCTTCTGGGCTTTCTCTGGATCTGGATATGGATCCTAGAAGCCTAACTTCTAGTTTCAAAGCTGGATGTGTATTTTTAAAGGTATAGAAAATCACACTGAAGTAGGGCCAAAAAAAATAATAAAATTATCAGGTAGATAATGCCCCATCCTGTCACTTCTTGAGAGTGTGGAGAAAATGCAAGAAACATTGCCTACATTGCCTTTTTACAACATCATTTTCAGATTCCCTTACAATATGTTAGATACAAAAAGAGATTTCAAACCATAGTGTTACTGGAGGGCTATTTTAAGAGTTCATTGTAATTAGTAACACCTGAGCTGATTGATATGTATTTCATTCTCTGCTCACTGCAGAAGGTTCGATCAACATGTTCCCAGCACTGCAGACCAGGACAGATGAAAAAGGTTACAGAAAGTCCACACACATGCTGCTACGAATGTGTTTACTGCCCGGAAAACCATTACAGCAATCAAACAGGTAAAAGAATTGTGATCCAAATAAAAGCTGATTTAGAAATCAATGGAATTGTTTGGTTTGTGTATAACGAGCCTTGGAAACCTTGGGTATAATTTTGGAATGAGATTAAAATATTTGTTTATGCTTGGTTTCAGAAATATGAAAGGGAAGAACACTCTTCAACATATAAAACTTGGTTTAAATACTTTTAGAAGACCTAGCTTTAAACAATCAGATTTTACAGTTGACTAGCACTATCCTTGATTTGGATGGAAAGTCTGGCTGACATTCCTGAGACCACATGAAAATAGAGCCTTGCTTCCATATCTTTCTGCAGGATAGCCAGCCTAGTGGAAATATGAAGTTAACAATTTTGCATGCTGGCACTTTTTTTTTTTTTTTAATCTTAAACAGGAGCACTGTGAAGTTAGATATGACCATACAGTAGTATTTTCTAGTGTCAAATCCAATGTGTACTTTACTGCTGGTTCATTTGTAGTGTGAGTAAGGTTTTTAAAGGTCAGAGAGTAAATACAGAGGAGAGAGAAGAAATTAAGAAATTTGGTGTCTTTAAAAATATTGATAGCTAGCAGAAAGAAATTACTTTTTATCCCCTTTTCTACTCAAATAATAATGAAATTTCTCCCTATTGGGCAATAGGAATTTTACCGAAAAAGCTCTCTTTGAAAGCATAATCTACAGCAATGTTTATTCTTGCTGTTGTATTTCAAAAAATCTCTGAGAAGAGAAAGTATTTTTTTCTTGTAAGACTAGGTGGATGAAAGAAACACAGTTCCTTTCTGGGTGGACAACCAATTCAATCCCAAACTACCACCCTGGTTTCACTGTGTCTTTCCAGAGCTAGCCACTGCTGGCTCCCTGGGGCCCCAGCTCCTCTGCCAGGACTGTGTCAGCAGCAGCCAGAGCCATCAGATTTACTGTGGGTTCCGAATTTATCTTCCTTTTTTCTGCTTTCAGATATGGATTACTGCTACCGGTGCCACAACAAAACCTACTGGGCTCCTGTGAACAGTACTACGTGCTACAGGAAGACGATCCAGTTCCTCAGCTGGACTGACTGGTTTGCTATTTTCCTGCTCCTCCTCTCTAGCTTTGGGGTTGTGCTGATTTTCTCCATCAGTATCATATTTACTAAAAACTTGAACACGCCGGTTGTAAAGGCATCCGGAGGTTTAACTGTCTGCTATGTTATCCTCCTCAGCCACTTCTGCATTTTTTTAAGCACCGTCTTCTTCATAGGTGAACCCACAGAACTCAAATGCAAAACTAGGCAATCCCTCTTTGGCATAAGCTTTGCACTTTGTGTTTCATGTATTTTAATAAAGTCGCTAAAAATTTTACTAGCCTTTAGTTTTGATCCCAAGCTGCAGAATGTCCTGAAATGTGCATATAAACCTATTCCCATTGTGGTCACCTGCACTGGGATTCAAGTTATCATTTGCACCTGCTGGCTAGTATTTAGGACGCCTTTCGTAATGCAAAATTTCTCAATTCCAAGATCAATAATTCTGGAGTGTAATGAGGGCTCTATTGTAGCTTTTGGGATTATGTTGGGCTACATAGCTGCTCTAGCCTTCATCTGTTTCATATTTGCCTTTAAAGGCAGGAAGTTACCAGAGAACTACAATGAAGCTAAGTTCATAACCTTTGGCATGCTAATCTACTTTATAGCATGGATTGTATTTATCCCTGTCTATGCAACTACGTTTGGCAAATACCTGCCAGCAGTGGAAATCATTGTTGTTTTAATATCCAATTATGGGATTCTCTGTTGTACGTTTCTTCCTAAGTGCTATATCATAATTTACAAGCAAGAAACAAACACGAAGTCTGCCTTTCTCAAGATGATTTACACGTACTCTTCCAAGAGCGCAGGCAGCGTTGCTGTTAGCCAGATTTCCTTGGATTCAAAGTCTTCCAGTTCCCAAGCTACTGTCTCAGGCTCCTGTAAAGCCGAGAAAAACTCTGCAAATGGAAACTACCATTTTCAAGTGCCTGGGCAGAAGCAAATAAAAGAGAAAATTCTTCCTAAAAGTGCAGTAAGGCGTGTGTCCAGGAAAAGACTGTCCAGCATATGACTGGTCAGCGCTGAAATATTGGAGGATGAAAAGCTATTTTAGTGAGCCATTCCTTTTTCAGGTCTCCCTCCTTTCGGTACCCCCCAAGGAGAACAGACCACCCGAAATTCCTCCAGCACTTTAGTAGTTACTCATTGATAAGCTTGAAAGGCTTTGCCTGGTCACAGGGTCCAGCATCTCCCTCCTTTTCCCCATCCCACTCCCAACCCACAGGCCCTCTGAGCCAGGCAGAAGTGTTAGGAAGGTTTTACTTCTCACAGAAAAATAGGCATGCACATATGGGCTTACACCACTTTTTCTTATGTCTTTGCTGCCCAATTGCTTAAGGAGGTTTTCTTCTCACCCAGGTCTGTTTTACAGATCAAACAGAGCTCCCTCCTAGCCTTTGTTTTGCTAGGATAAACAAGCTCAGTCCTTTAATCTCCACTTTTAAGATAAGCTTTCCATTCTTATGAACATCCAAGAGTAACCATTTTCATTTGGTACATGTGAATCCTTTTTTTAAAAAAATAAATAAATAAATAAATAAATCTCTGCCCAAAATTACATGCCTTATTCCAGATGTGTGCTACAGCAACTTTCAAAATTCCATGTATTTACCAGGGTGAAAATGAGCTAGAGATAGGTCTATATAAAAATTGAAGGATTTCTCTGGTGCTCTATAGTTAAATGTGTGTTCATCTACTTTTTACCTATACTAAGAGGAGACACATTGATTCATCTCATGCAACTCCTGTGACTCATGCAGAGAGAGGACCTGTTATGCATGTCCCCAGGTGTGCTGTTAGTTCAAAACTTATGAACATCAATTTAGCATGAATAATGCAATGACCAGAATCAACATGAATGCATCCTGGGAATTTTAGTTTCCTTGATACATGTTTAAAAAAAAAATCTAATTTTCAACAAGAACACAGTAATGCACTATTCCAATACATCAAAATCATGCAGGAATGAACTGCAGTCAACTGCACTGGCAGAGTCTCTGAGGCTCCGTGACTATAGGTACGCAGCATCTTCTGTGCGAGTGGTACACTCCGAGAAGGAGGAATTTTTCAGTGGACAACTGTTCTGCCTCTCTAAGGCAAAGAATGGCAAAGTCTTTCTCATGCTGAGAAGGCCACGGCTGGAAGGGTTCTTCAAACACTAAATAGCAGAGCAGTGGTGCCAGTCTGGGACTGGGAAGAGCTCTTGTCTGTGTTCATAAAGCCCCTAGCCTGGACCAGAGAAATCATGGTTTGCAGTTTTAAGTTCTATGCATGTTACTGGGAAAGAATGCTAACTTCTTCAGTTTTGTCCATTTGTTTAGATCAGGAATAATTGGACACTCTGGCAAGCCAGAATGAAGTTCAGTAGACTTGATGTTACACAGACATAAAACGTTGTTTTCTACAATATATCTGTTTTTCTATCATTTCTGTTTATATGTTGCAACCCATGTCTATATGATTTTCCTAAGATTCTGTTAAAAATATCTATGGATCACATTTCAGCAATGGACACAGGTAATGAAATTATTTGATGTCAGCATATACGTTGTATGCATCTGTGAAGACATTTTAAAGTAATTTAAATGGCAAGGGTCCAATTTACATATAAATTTCAGCAGTTATGTAATTTCTGTAGCTGATTAGAAGAATGAAGGTTTATGCACATACATTTATGTGATAAATGCTGTTTATGCATCAGTTGTTATGAGTACTGTTCGGTATACAAAGCTATGTATGATTAAAGTTAAAGTTCCTACAGTTTGGCTGCCAGTGCAGCAAAATGTCTCTCCCTCAAAGAGGAAAACGAAGCTTACATCACACAGTGACTTTCAGTGCTAAGCTGGTTAGAAAAGCTAATTTGGCTAGAATGTTGTATGTGTATTTATTGTTCTCAAAAGTGGTGAGCATGTCATGTCTCGAAAAACGGGATGATTAAAGCCATGTTGTTATTTAACATTGAGCTTGTTTATTTAATTTCCTTACCTCTCCCTATGAACTTTGGGTTGGCCTTGAACTGCAGCAACACACCTACCTGAGCAGTGCTTCCACCTGGCAGATCTGTGAGCTTTTTACAAGTGTCCTTCAGGTTGGCAGCCAAGCATGGGAGGGCGATTCCCCCTGCAGGACATAGAGGAAAGTGCCTTGGGAGAGCTATGACAGCACTATGAAGGTGTCTATAAAGGTGATCTTTAAGGAAGGGCATCACATGGGGCAGAATTCCAAGGGAAGAGCATAAAATAATAAGCATGAAAAGAAAAGAAAAAAAAAAAAAAAAAGAAAAAAAAAGTTTTTGTTCTTCTTACTGATCTAGTTTTAAATACATCCCATGCCTCCTCCTCTCCTAGGAAGCTCTCCACTCCATACAAACTTCTCCACTTCAGTAGTGCCACCAAGTCCCCTCTGTTAATGACTTCTGTGTGCTATGTCTGCCTCTCCAGCTACTCATATCTTCTCTGTAAAGCACAATCAATGAGATCTAGATGAGAGGATGTAACAGATTTACTAGCTAGCCTTGGCAGGAAAAAGAGAGAGGGAGAGAGATACCAAGCTGTGTTGTGTATGTTTTTAAATGTCTGTATTGGTCGGACTGCGTAGGCTGAAGAGGTTTGCTCTTCTTTCTGGCTCAGGGCACACTCTGCTTTCTTACTTTGAAAAGAACCCAACACAAATGGTCAGAGTGCTAACGCATCCATCTTTGTGTTTTTCAATTCTGAAAGTGATAGAGAGGACATATGGTCCCCAAATACAGTGCTGTCCAGAGAAGTCAAGCATAGAAGTGCTGTTTGTTGACGTCCGTGGGAGGCTGCTCTATTCAATCATTTATGGTTTTATGTTATTTCTTGTAATAATACTGAATGCCCTCTAAAGCCAGTATCAGAAACTGTGCAACATCCTTAGAGAGAATGAAGACTGTGAAGGTCACCAATTTCTCAAGCCCTCTCCTCCAGGGCACAATTCCCTGAAGATGTCTGCAGCAATGTCAGCAGCAGCAGATGTCAGGAGCACAGGTGTCCCTCATCTTTGGCACCATTCTGTGCTCTGATGTCCTTTGGCAACAGCTGTGAACTGCTTACCTGAGCTCTAGGCTTCCTCCCTACACTTGTGCCAACTGCAGCTGGAACAGCAATGAGTGAAAGCACAGGGTGCCAGCATTACTAGTGACTAAGAGCAGGATCTGGGATGCTGCTCACAGTGTGTGGAGCTGAGCAGACCCACCCCAGCCATTCTGGATCTTCCCACCCTTCCCAGCTGGATCTCCAGGAGCAAGGAATGATGTTATGCCTCTCTGAGCTGGAAGAAGAGCTACAGGCAGACTATAACCCTGGTCTTATCCTCTAGGTTGTTTCTTTTGGTGCTCCTCCGTCTCCCTCAGGACATTCTGAAACAAGGCAGAGCTGCTCTGTGTGTGTGCAGAGAGGCACTTGTTCTTCATCACCAGTATTTTTCATAGACAAGAGAAAGACAGAGTGTGGCTTTTATACAGGGCTCAAAGAAACGTGTTTTTCTGTATGTATAATGGCTCGTTTTCAGGAAGAAATTCAATTCCAAAATAAAATGTGGGAGGATTTTTTTTTTTTTTTGTATTAGATAATGGAATGGCTTTGATGGTTTTCCAATAATAAGGACATTTTGTTATTTTGATGATTTCAGAATGCAAACTACGTGTGAGTAAGAAAATATCAACACAGGACTATTTACTGAATAAAAAAAAAATAAAATAGTTTTCTTGAATGTTTTTCGAGAATGAAATGTTGTTCAAAAGATATATATGTATATATATAGATTAATATCAATGATGCTAGAACCCATTCTGATGAAAAAGATCGTGATTTTCTCTACTCAACAACTTGCTTTCAGAAAGAGCTGTCTACCTCAGGCTCTGTTGCTGGAAAACAGGGAACAAAGTTCTGGCTTGCCAACGATGCAAGGCTTCAGACTCGTGCCTTCAGTTCTACACTGACTTTTTGTCTTTCTCTTAGTATTTGTTGCGGTTGTTTGCTTGTTTATTTTCCCCGATGATATTTTTGGTCTTTATTTGAAATAAAGGTTAACTCTGACCAGGACTTGAAAGCAAATACATACTTAGCCAATCCCCAAAGCAAAACAACGCAGCACCAAAACCCCCTTTTCCAACTAAAATAAGCACTAGAGAGTGTCGTGTGAGGTCTGGGACCCCCGGGGGCAGTGCTGGGACCCCCGGGGGCAGTGATGGGCGCGGGTCTGTGTTGAGGGACCCGGGCCAACCCTGAGCCGAGGCCCCCTTTTCGCGTGGTTTTCATCTCGACGTTTGCAGGGCAGTGCCGGACAAGGCGAGGCGAGGCGAGGCGAGAGGCGGCTTCTCGGGGCCGGCTTCGAGGCCCGAGGGGCCGCCCCTCGCAGCGGGCTGCCCGCGGCCCCCCTCGGGGGACGGCTTCCCCGGCGGCCCCTCAAGGCGGAGCCCGGGCCGTGTCGGTGTCCGTGTCCGTGTCCGTGTCGGTGTCCGTGCCCGCCGTGCAGAGCCAGGCCTGGCCATGCTCCCGCCGTGCCTCCGCCCCAGGCGGCTGCTGCCGGCCCCGCCGAGCCGCCCGGCCGCCACCGGAGGGGGGCCCGCCCGGGGACCCGGAGCCGGCCGCGGTAAGGGCAGGGGTGCTGCGGGGGGCCGGGGTCAGACCGGGGCTCCCAGGCGGGATGGGGACGGTGTGGGGCGAGGCAGCTCGGGGCTTCTTCGCCTCTCTTCGCCTCCTGGCCCAGGTGGCCAGAGGTGAGGTGGGAGGGAGGGGGAGAGCCCCGGAGATGCCCGCTGGGGGCTGAGTCCCCCAGAGACCAGAATGGGCTGGAAGAGGGGGTTCCCTTCCCACCCCACCCTTGGCAGGCTCCCTCGGTGCCATGGGCTGTTTGTTTCTCATCTCCAAGCTGAGCAGGCTCACAAGGTGGTTGCGAGTTACAAACCCTCCAAGTTCGACAGAAAAATCCTCCTCTGGACCGGCCGCTTCAAGACGGAAGAAGAGATTCCTCCAAGGATCCCGTAAGTGTCCTGACATGGTCCTGCTGAGCCGAAGGGAAAGAGGTGGGGTGTGCCTGAGCTGAAGCTTTTCCGAGGGGTTTGAACCAGCCAGCAGCTCCAATACCAAAAGCTTTGAGACAAATTAGAGGGCAGAAGAGTTTCCTGTGCAGGTTATAGGTTAGAAAGAAAAAGAATCCCTTACTGGAGACCTCATAGCCTATGCTGAAGAACTGGGTCATGGGTAGATAGCCTTGGTCATATATATATGTGTGTGTTTGTGTGCACATGTATGTTTATGTAGATAATGTGTGTGTGTGTGTGTATATAAAATGGCTTGTTTATTTTGTTTATTCCTAATGTGTAACCAGAGAAGGAAGTTGTTAGTAAACTGTGTTCTGTTTATAGCTCCCATAAAGGCTCTAAGGGAGCTGACAGTCCCAGAATGATTACATCAACCAAATTAGAATTTATTATTGCTTGAAGAAGAATTTGAGGGAAAAAAAAATAGATACAAAGGTTATGAGAAAAACATCTCTTCCTCCCCAAGGCAAATCCAAGGAAAACCAAGTACTTGACATGGTCTTAGCCTTGCGTTGACCTGCTTCTCACCTCAACTTGGTGGAAGTTACTGTTCCCCAAGGGAAGGTATGAAACCCCTGCAGTGCCAACTGCTGCCTTTTTCTTAGGCTGTGGTGTCTTGCCATGGTGTCTCTGTCCGGGACATGGCTTTTTGTCATCGCAGTATGTCCCTGCCTAGGGTGGTAGGTTCAGCACAAGCAGCATACAGAGCTATGCACAGCAAGTGCATCCTCTAGCTGCTCCTCTTACTGTTTGTTCCTGACTGCAATGCTGCTGTTTCCCAAGCTGGGCAGCAGCTTTCTAGAGGGTCTGACATCTCTTGCTCCGTGTTTATCCCACAGTCTTCCCTTAGGGAAAGGTTCAGGCAGCTATAAAAGCTTTGAGTGGTTGGACAATTGAAATAGTGGAGAGGTGTTTGTAAAGGCACATGCCTCTGCTGATCCACACACATGCAAACAACTTGCTTCTGGCCTCACAGGTATGTCACCACTTTCTGTTTTCCGCACAAGCGATGTCTTTTTAAAAATCATCATAATATGCTAAATGAAGCTAATTTTATGACATTGAAGCTGAACAGTGTCACTGCTTTAACTGTCAATAAAGAATGCAAGATACTGTTACCTTTAAACAAAATCTAGCCACTGAAGATATTTTGTACTAAGGCTCAAATCTGTAGCCCTTGGTCAAAATGTTTAAAAAAAAACAGCAAAGAGCTGTTATGAATTCACAGGTTTAACCAGAGTCTCGATGAAGGGTTGAGTAACACAGGCCCTAATGTGCAATTAGAGATGATAATAAGGTCTGCTTTCCTTAAAGCAGAGGCAGAAAGCAAGGAGAAAGTGAAAATCTGCTTCAGAAGATTTTCAATTAGTGTACTACGAAATATGATTACGTTAATAAGCCAGACTAATAACATTTGCAGTTTTGCTTTTGTTCTTACAAATGGATCCTAGATTAATGGTTTTATGCACTGATCTGTAGTGTGGTTTGTTGTAAAGAGGTTGTGTTTACCACTGTACACCACAGAAGCAGTGACTTAAAACCGCAGGCACTGTCAGCTATCAACAAGAAACCTGCCACACACAACGTGTGTGTGTGTGTGTGTGTTGTTGGGCATGGGGGTAGTGTGGCATAGCTGCTCATGACTTGTCCTCCACCATTCCATTAAGCCTTCTAGAGAAGTAATGGATATATGCGTGCATATATAAAGTCAATTTAAGAAAATATGAAAATTGTGCACACTAGCCAGTATTACATTGGAAAATCCTAAAAACAGTACTCCCAAGTATAACTCCTGGCTCAGGAGATGGCTTAGCTGAAAGCCTTATGAGGACTGTAGTGATACGGAGACGTCCCGCACTCCTGGTGCTCAGCAGCACGCAGCCAAAAACTCGGAACCAAAAACTGTGTGAGCGGGAGCTGCACCAACAGAGCTTGCTGGGCTGCAGAATGCCTCTCTGACAGCAACTACAGCCAAAAGCAAGGGCGGATTTCATTACTTTTGCCTTTGATGATGAGGAAAATTAATCTTTAGGTATGCGTTCTTGTAATAGCAAGCAGGCTGACATCAACTGCCAACTTTAAACAATAAAGCTGCGGCTTTTTTAAAGAACTGACTAAAAGTTCTAGCTCAGAGCAACACAGACTGTTATAATCACATATCTAAGCATGTAAAGTCCCTAACCTACAGTGTACAGGATGACATCTTAACAGGTTAGGTACGACAGCAATTTATTTATAAAGATTATTTTGAATAATCATGGAACTTGCTTCCATCATTTCTTGTTAACACCACATATACATGTATTCTTCTATCAGATTAAAATAGATAACCTTCCCCCCATTTCACGATGTTTATATAGAATTTAAGGTGGGATTTCTGGTACAATTAGCCCAAGTATTTAAGTGCAAATACTTACTACACCAATAAACATTTTTTTCCTAGCTCAAAATGTTCCTGAATGCACTAGATGTTGTTTTTCTATTGGAAATGGATTAGGGTCACAAAATACAAAGCTCGTGGGTGGCACAAAACTAAACATCATAGCAATCTAAAGATGCTTGCTTTACAAGCCACTTTATTTTTTACTCTGTAGCGGTGATGTTTGTGATGTCTAGAAATGCTTTTTTTTTTTTTTTTTTTTTTTTTTTTAAATGATTCAACTCAAAAACTTTAATTGCAGGCCAGAGATGCTAGACAGGGCAAGGAACAAAGCTCGAGTTAAAGCTTGTTACATCATGATTGGCCTTTCCATTGTTGCCTGTTTTGCAGTGATTGCTTCAGCAAAGAAGGTGAGTACATTGCTAGATAGCTAATCTGTAGCATATTTAGAAATGATGTAATTCAGAGAGAAATTAATGGAGAAAATTCAAAGAGCAGCAACTTACAGCTGCCATAATCTCAGGTAATGTTCCTGTTACCCTGGAAATAAAGCAGTAAGTGGGTGGTGGTTCCCAAGATCTGATAGCATTCCCCAGGTGATGGTATTCACAACATTACTCTTAAGGAAGTGCTTTCCTTCTGCAGGCTGCTGCACGTCACGAGTCGTTAACAAGCTTGAATTTGGCAAAGAAGGCCAAGTGGCGGGAAGAGGCTGCGCTAGCAGCGGAGTCAAAGACGAAGTAACTTTACGTGAGGTGCCAAATGTTGTTGTACGAGGAAAGTTAACTGTTATCAAGAACAGTTAGGGATTTCACCAACTGCAACTATTACTGCACTATTACACACACTACGGAGCTAACAATAGTAATTACAAGATCACAGAAAGAAAGTGAGGTCTTCTTAAAAGATACTGTACCTACCTGTTGCATATGATTAAAACCAGTAATTAATATCAAAGATGATGAGGTAGTTTCCCAAGTATGGAAGGTAATGGGCTGACTTAGTTTCCACTGTCTGCCCTAAAACTCTTCTTTCAGCCTTGATTTTGAGCTCTGTTACACAGATTAAAGTTCCTTACTGGAAGATTAGTTGTATTTTTGGAATGAAAGATTAAATACAGCAAAGACCAAGCAGTTCTCTCCTACATAGAAAGGCTGAGAGCTGGGGCTGTCCAGCCTACAGAAGAGAAGAGTCTGGGGGGGGGGACCTTATTGCAACCTTTCAGTACTTGAAGGGGACTTACAAAAGATGGGGAGTAACTCTGCTCAGTCTGATAACGATAAGACAAGGGGGAATGGATTTAAACTAAAAGAGGGGAGATTTAGATTAAGGGCTAGGAGGAAATTCTTCAATCAGAGGGTGGTGAGGCCCTGGCAGAGGTTGTCCGGAGAAGCTGTGGATGCCCCATCCCTGGAGGTGTTCAAGGCCAGGCTGGATGAGGCCCCTGGGCAACCTGATCTAGTGGGTGTCCCTGCCTATGACAAGAGGGTTGGAACTAGATAATCTTTGAGGTCCCTTCCAATCCAAGCCCTTCTATGAAAGTACTGAAATTGCAAAAATAAGACATGCAATTCTAAGTACATAACAAATTTATCAGCCAGAACATTTCGAGTTTCATATACTGAAGGGAGATTGGGGTAAATGAGGGTAAGGGAAACAGATTGGTAATCCCATGATTTCTGAAGTCCTTACAAAATTCATGAGAATTCCCACAAGTGGTTGGTTCTGCATGTGAAGACAGGGCTGTGAGTATCATATAAGCATGTGTTTAAATATGTTTTGTAAATATCTAACCAAGAAGGTTTCTGTCTGGTGGTACTACATAGCTTTACAGTGCAGAAAACAGCCATTTGGAATTCATTTGCCTCAATGTTGTATTCAAAATTGCATTTTTTCCTAGTTTAAGAAGCCGCATTTATTAAAACATTAAATAAATACAATAGACTTCTGCAAAATAGGTTTTATTGTTTTCTGTATGGTATTTGGAGATTTAACATTCCATAATATTGCATACTACTCATGTGTTTTGTTACAGTAATGGGCCTTTGGCCTGGATTTAAAGATGCACTATTACTATCTGAAGTCAATACAGGTATTTTAGTTTCTACACATTATATGAAGATCTTGTGCTGTAAGTAACTAAAATATCTCATTTGAAATTTCAGTGAACTCTTGAGGTCGAAGTTAAACTTTACATATCAATTGGTAGACCTATTACAAAAGTCCTCAGTTGTAAAATTTCATAACTTTAAACCAACTGAGAAATAATAAGAAAGACAATAGTGCATCTTTTTTATTTTTTTGAAGACAGACCCGACAATAAATATTTTCCAGTTGCAAACTTGTTCTACAGCTAACTTATTTCTGTGCCAACATTATTACTGTTTTCTGATTGCTGCTAGCAACAGTGTTTAAAGCAAATACTAGAAAATTAAAAAGCTGTATGAACCAGTCCTCAGAGAAAAGTGCAATGATGAAGAAATTAGATATGATTCAGTGTATCAAGAGTAGGGAACTGAAAAATAATCTTATGCTTTGCATAGTTGCATAGATTAGCTAGCTGGTATTCACATTTAAGCAGAACAAGTGGTACCCTTTTAATACCAAGACCCCCCAAAACCAAAACCCTGGATTTTGAAACAAACTTTGTAAATAATGGGGCACTTCAGTACATCATAAAATGCCCAAATACTCCCCTGCCTCTCCTATTTTCATGTTCACACCCCTACGTGCAAATGACTACACCAGAGCTGTCCATAAGACATCATCTCTGGCTTTATACTGTTAATTAATGTGCTTTTAAACAAAATATGAAATAAATCCAATGATAAAACAGGAAAGGCCATATCGTATTTTATAGTTTAAAGAATAACTAATGATATATATATATATTTAACTTTAGGGTAAAGCAAGTGTTGAGTTTAATTAATGGTTTCATTAGCCAAAGTCCATCAATTTTAGTTCCCTTTTAAACTACTACACTTAAATATATCAGAGGCATGAAATATATTTTTCTAAATGCATAAAGTGCAGTCACTAACTGTTCACAGATTAATATATCCACAAAAGTGAAGACATTTTTTCAAAACAAATATAATACTTCATATATCCCCTCCTTAAATTTTCAAGTCTTTTAATCAAGATCTTTATAGTTCAGATTTGGTTTAAGTCAGAGGGGCTTATAAATGTAATGTTTACAGGGTCCTCCAAATAAAAGCAGGCACAGCTGGTTATGTAACATTATCAAAACAAGTTTGTTAGACACAATGGAATACCCTGTTACCTGAATAATTTTTATATATTTTTTAAACACTAGAAGAGCATTGGAATTTAGCACTTACTAGTAATCCTGGTAGACTTCCATGATCACTACCCTGTACTTTGAACCAATGGGGGGAAGGAAGGTCAGTATATGAAATCCTAAAACTCTAAGGATAAAAAGGGCACAAATACAATTATCTAATATCTGAAAATTTGGCAGCTGTACTCAGTATTATCACACTACTCAAAATTGTTGTATGCTGTACAAATCTAGGTTTAAAGTGTCATTTGCTAAAATATCTCATTATCCAGAGTTCGTGAAGTAACAGCACTCCTTATATACACACTTCTTACACCTCTAAATTCCAGTAAAAAGACTTCAAAAAGAGGTTTCTTTCTTGCCAGTTACATCTTAGTCAAAACTGACCATTAATCTTAAAAAATCCACTTCAAGTCCCACATTCAAATACAATATAGTATATATTGCTGTAACATCAAAGTGAAACGTCTTAGAATCTTAACTTGCACATACAAAAATTCTAAATATAAAATGATACGGTAAATGATACCACCTTGAACCTGTATTTTTCAGTGCATTAGGATACTGATTAGTGACAAGCACAGTGCCATAGGATAAGTAATTTGGTGTTTGAATTGCAGCTTTTTATGAAGTATGAAATGCTGCCATATTCCAAAGATTTCACTTAACCCAGGAGTTCGATGTTAATACATTAATTACAGGTAAAGAAACATACTTTAGTTAACCCAAAGAATTTCTCCAAATGAGACATACTACTAATATTCCAGAAACACTATATGCAAGTCCAAGCACAGCATACATTTTTCTGTATTCAAAACTGTTGATACCAATATTAGAATTTTGTTTCTTTTAGTGTTTAAACAGCAAACACTGTGTATTGTAGAGCCTAAATATTTAGAATACAGTAACTTCTAGTTAGTTTTGGTGTCCACACACCTAATGCTATTTACAGTACAACAAGTTTTCATTCAGCTGGAGTGATTCTCTATTCATTCTTCACCGCAGTATTTCTAACCAAATGAAAACCGACTTATCTAATTGAAAGAGCAATTCAAGTGGCAGTAGCAGTATTTGGTCAAAAACGTAACACCTACTGTCTCAACTTTTAAGAGGCTACTGTTATTAGAGAGGCAAACATTGCAATGTTTCTCAAACTAAAGTGGTGTTTGGCAGGAGACAGCTGTAAACCATCCGCTTTGTATTTCCAGCTTTGCAGATGACCATCTCTGTCATTCATAATTGCAGCATTCTTGTGGTAACTACAGCAACTGCTTTCACAGCAAAGTACTGTATTTGTGGCTAACTTCTAATGCCATTTAGCAGCTTTAGTTACAGAGCACGCATCAAATGACAAGCAAGCTCTCCGCTGATTCCAATTTGGAAACCTCTGAAACAGTTCTCTTCCCAAATGATTCAGAAATATGTTTGTTATATTGCGTAATTAGCATTATATATATATCTATTATGTCTTTAAATACATTTTATAAATAAATTCCAACAGTGTGTTGTAAAGTAAATAATGTAAGAAGTTTCACAATTTAAATAAATATTTTTCACATTCCAATTCAGCTTCTTACAAGCTCATCTTTATTTCATGCCTTAGTTCTGAAGCAAAGTTTTCGCTTCAATACAAGAGGTAGATTTGATAGACTGGGCAAGTCAAGCCTACTGCCAAAAACACAACTGTCAGTAACTGTATTGCTAATATGCAGTTTGAGACTACATGAAAGAGTCAGAACCACTGCCTAAAATCCTACCGAGTCTTAGCTTAACAGTTCTTGTTAAATCACATTTAAATGCTTTACTTTAGACATTACTCACGGTTGTTTTCTGTACATATGAGAATGAAAAAAACACAAATACAAAACAAAGAACAGTTGTATCTAACAATATATAAAAGTGCATGAGCTGCTTTCTTCATCTATTTCTGCAAAACATACTCAACTTCTCTAACTTTGGCCATAAAGAAAAGACCTTTAGAAAAAAAAAAAAAACTACATGTGTTTACATTTTATGCTTGTCTTCACTTTAATAGTTTACAGCTGAAATCCCTCCATTGGAGCCTCCTGCTGTTGGAACACAAACTGCTGTTGAATTTCATCCACCTGAGGTGCAATACTGGAATCCTCTTCTTCAACACCAAAGTAATGCTCTATGAGTTCAAAAGCCTTTTGGTAGATTTCTTGGTTTTCATGCCTCTGAAGAAATTCAATTTTATCAAGTCCTAAATTCAAAACAAAACATTTTCAAAATCTAATTGCTTCAGAAGAATAATGAATGCAAAGGCTAATGTAAGTACGAAGACTTAGTGGTGGTACTCACATTAAAATAAAAAGGCAACCCCAAACCATCTAAATTAATTCAATATCAATGATCTTCACACATAATTGCTTTTTTCCTCTCTCTCCATTCTTTCTGCCAAGTAATATGCCTTTTCTTCCATGCTAAATGATCCTAATGGATAAATTAAGGAATACCTTAACCCATGTATTTCTAGGTTTAATTTTTTGCAGCACCTTCTGCTGTTCAAACTGGTTTTAAAACTATAGCAAATGAGTAGCAGTTAAGATGCGACGGCAGCTACCCTTTCTAAAAAGAAGCATTCCTTATGTACAAAGAAAGCAAAGTAGGGAGTCAGGATAACACACTGCTTCCTGTAGCAATTTCCAAAATCCCCATTTCTTTTCTTTTACTCCTGCAGTCTTCCACAACTCTAAATTCTATCTCCTGTTATGGAGGTGTCTCTGGGCACAGCCTGTTACTTTTTTTCAAATTTAGTTCTATGATTTGAAAATGCTGTCTTTTCCAAAGACTTATCATTTGCAAGCTGGAGGGAATAACCTCTGCTCTGCTGGCAGAAAAGTGCCTGGAGGTGAGTTAGGTTAGGACTCAGAACTCCTTTCTAGCTGTTTAAGATAACTCAGTTTTCATTTATGTTGGATTAGGAAGAGCTTGTAAGAAACCCTTCCAATGAAAACAGACGACAAAGAAATAAGGGTGATGTCATCAGCTGTTTCCCCTACCGAACTTGTTCTACTCTACAGTTTCAGTTGCCTACTCAACTAACAACAAAAAAAGGAACTAAACATTCAGTAGGTGAAGTTTTGAACAGACTCAAGATCTTGACAAGAATAAATTCCTTTAAACTCTCCAATACTTATTCCTCTTATACATTAGATTGCAAAAGTATGTTCTTCGGGTATGCATGATTTTAGAAATACAACTCCTTAACAGGGAATTCAGATTTACTGGTTACTTTGCAGAAAAATTAGTACTATCTAGTCAGATGTAACATAGCATCAGCTATTAACAGTTCTAGCTGACTGAAACACAAACACCTACCAATTCCTTTCTCATCAGAAACTACAAGATAAGCCTCCATAAATAATGCTGGATTCATTAGGAGCCAGTTTTAACAAAAATTTTGTTAAATCAGCAGTATCCAGTCATTAAATTCTACAAATGCAATTTTAGTTTTGATAATCTGCTTTTAATATGCGGTTTAACTCCAAGTCTTAGAAAAATAACAAACAAAAGAACAGAAAAAGGTACTTTCACAAAAAACCAGAAGCTTAGTAATTTTATCATCTGAAGTGGATTCTTGCTAGTACTGATATTTACTACACTAAGAAGTTGTTGACTTTGTGAAGAAGTAAAACAAACTTTGATCTCTCATCCCTATTGGTAATGAAACTACCAGACAGGATTATATACTAAACTATATTTTGGGATTGGGCGATAGTTTTGCAAACCATGGTTCCAATAGACTAGAAAACCTACCTGTTCGTTAAATATTTCTGAAAATGTTTCACTTAAGGCACATTTCAGAAACTGACTGCAGACAAAAACATCTTAACATTTTCTGTATTTAATCACTTTTCCCACCATGCTGTTATTTTTTTTAGTCATTTAATGTCCACTTATGCTTGAAAAGAAGAAATATTACATTAAACTCACCTACAAATTTCAAAATGGTTCATAAGGGATTTAGAGCCCAAAATATAGAAATTTAGGTGTGCAGTTTTAAAGTAATTTCTTACCATATGCTTCCTCTATAAGGGCACAATAAGGATTAATGCCCATTCCATTTTGCTTAGACTCCTGCTCTCCAAGACGCAGAATATTTTCAAGTCCATTCAAAGCCACCTGTACTATTTTTGAATCCATCACAGTCAGGAGGTCACAAAGAGGCTTGGTACAACCTAGTGCGACTAAATACCTTTAGAACAGCAGAAGAACAAAAGGGGTTAGGGGAGGTGGGGGAAGGAGGACTGATAAACCAGTAGTTTTATTCTGATATACTACTCTCACACACATTGGTTATTATTTTGTCAAAAAAAAGTCTGAAATAAAAATTTTCTAAAACCTTAGTCTGAAATACAATTAATACTCTACTTTATCCTAATGGGAAAATTTGATATGCATATTCGTAACTGGACTTTCAGGCTTTTAAATTTTAATATTTTATACTGTCATTTCAAGATGAACTACTGACTCAAATTGTTTAGTATGTTAGTGGCATTCAGAAAAACTAGAGAGCATTTTATTCCGGTTATTCAAGAAATCCACTCTTTGTAGTATTTTTAATGGCCACGGAGAGTAGAATTTTAATTAAACTCCATTTTGGAAAAAACACAGGTATCTGCTTTAATGTAACATTGACAGTGACTTTAGAGTGTGCAAAGAAAACATTAAATTTGCTGAAGCCTCTCCACAGAGAGATGCAATCCAACTGCATAAGTTTTCTAAACAACTCTCCCAAGGCTTTCAATTTCCAAACACTGAAACTGTTCATTAACTGTTGAAATTGTGTCTGACAACATAATACAAACTCTGTAAAATAACTTCATGAAGGCTTTAGGCATAACACCCCTGAAACCAAATGGCTTCAGTCAATTTATCAATTCTACTGCATATATTCTACTTATCTTTCTGAGCTTCTAGGTGATTGTCAATGTACACAGAGCTTCAAGAAATTAGTTTGCAGGTTTTTCTTGCTCGTTTGTTAGGATTCAATTGCAGGAAAAAAAATGCCTCAGAAAAGGTACTTAGGCAGAAAAAACACATACACAATCTTACCTAATCTGTTCAGGGGTTCCTCCTGACGTTGCATTAGTTATGGCCCATGCTGCTTCTTTTCTGGTGCGAAATTCAGCTTTCTGAAGAATTTCAATCAATATTGGAAAAATATTTGCATCTATAACAGCCTAAGAGATAAAATGAGGACATTTAATAATAATTACTAAAGATTGAGTATACAAAGAGCAAGAAGATCAATACCCTCACTACAGAAGTCAGTAATGCCTCTTCATAGCAAAAGAAACGCTGTTTTGTTAGAAGGCACCACACTAATTAGAAATGCTAAACCGAAATTCTAACTACTCTAACATTGCAATTTGTTGGCTTCTCTCTGGTGAACAGTTGATGACCTTTTTACTGGATAGACCTGTTAAAAGATCATGTAACATAAGCTCTAAATCTGAGTTTTTGAATTGGAGATCAAGCTTCACTCGATCTCAGCAAAAGTTTGGCCATTTTATTCAGGTTTGTCATCTCCATAGAAAAGACCATTTCTGTAATTGGAGACTGTATAACATTTTCATCTCTAATTCAAGGAGAATTAAAAAAATCATACTGAAATGTATTCCAATTCTGATTTCTCATTTTTGTCAAACAGAACCTTTTTTTCCAGGAAATTCCAGACACCTAGAGAAACCGGCAGGATTTCATAGTTAACGACAAGGTAATTCAGTACTGATGACATCATCCAATTTCAGCCAAATGCTCAACATTTCCCAATAGGTGGAATTGGTAGAATTGTCCTTTTCACACAAACTAGTCCAGTGAAACATTCCAATTTTTTTAAAGTAAAATTGCTTATTACTTTAATAACAGGTATATTACAATGTATAACAATGCTTTTACAAGCTATACCTGAATCTGAGCTCTATTTCCTGCAGTAATATTAGAAACAGTCCAGCAGGCTTCTTTCCGAATAGATTCCTTGGGACTACTAAGCAAGTGCAAGAGACAGGGTAACGCAGAGCAGTTCAGAATCACCTAGAAAAATTTGAGAATTGAAAATTGTTTTGTATGTATATGCATATATAAATCACGTTATGGATAACTTCATAAGAAATGTATTTTGCAACACATTTACACTACTTAGAAGTATGAAAGATAACATCCTGCAAAATTAAAATGCTCAATATGGTAGTGTTTGAATAGACAATCCAATTGGATAGATAAATTGGAAAGAATGCCCTCAACTAAGTTAACACCAGAAGAATAAAGACAGGAAGGCTATGTAAGGCTGTTTAAGACTTGAGTATCAACTTTTACACCACCAAGAACTGTAAATTTTATTTGTTCAGTTGCTTGCTCACTTGTTTTTAAAGCAACAGATATTTTCTATTTAAGTCTTTAGTGAAGTCCACTCCCAAAGAGCTTAAAATAAATTATGTAATTAACTGATTTCATTATTTACCCTCTACTCTAGTACTATAAGCCTTTTAAGCACAATTTTCTTCAAAAAAGGACCTTAATTTTCCTGCATAGCTTCAAGCTCAATTCTGTTTTTTAGGATTAAAAAATAAATATTTATAACAAATTGCATCAGTCGGTTTGTCATACAAATAGATACCATGTATCATACATACAAAATTCAAGGACAAATCAAGTATGAGTATTGCTTCCAAAAAATGAGAACTCTGACTACATTTGAATACCTGAAAAAGGGAATTAGAATGGAAAAGTGAATCCCAACTAAGGGAAAAAAGTTCTTTTCCTTATCAACGGAAATCAGCATTCAATGTTGCATACAGAAATGAAGTAATCTGCTGCACACGGTGCTGTAAGAAAATGTTCATTCTTGCAGTAATTTAACGATTAAAATACCAGTTCAAACTGACTGCCAAATTAACAGCATAGATTTGGACAGAGTTTCCTTCACTGATGCACACAAATAGCTGTATTAGGTGTGTATTTTATTGCAAGCTTTTAAAAAAATAATTTATACAAAGATTTGTAACCATTTTTCTTCCTGCCAACTTATTTTTCTTTAATGAATTAGTCTTACCTGTGTTTGAATATCATCTCCCGTAACAATATTTCCAACTGCTCTTAATGCAGGGGATACCACCTTGTAATCATTATGCCTGGAGAGAAATATTGCTTGGTATTACCAAGTGCTACAGCATAATTTTGCATTTTCAGTGAACAAATGTTTACTTCAGGTACTAAATTTTTAGTTATAGAGAAAACAGCATTATTTTGTCCTATTTAACCAAGTTTAAGAAATGCAACCAAAGAAAGGGCACCTCTGTGGAATGACAAAACAGAGTAATTTATCTGTTCAATAGACTCACTTCACCCAGCTCAATTATTGAATACAATACTGGAACCTGCATCATCCACAGAAAGTGTGTACTAAAACTTAGCAGCCCTCTTTTGTAAGAGAACTTTCCCCTTTTGTAAGTCAATAATCTTAGAAACCCGTATCTGAAGCCCCCATTCCCACATTCAAGTATATGGTATGTAGGGGAAGAAAACCTATTCAGCTGTCCTACAGCATCTACACAAGAGAAAGCAACCTCGCCCTCTCCTGAGAGCTGTACAAATGAGCTTTTCACAGGGAATTGTGCTAAACTGTCAGTGTTGGGAAGTACCATCTCTGACCTACTCTGTAGTCCCCACGTAAACACAGGAACTTAGTCTCCCTTTCTAGGAAAATAACAAACCATAAAACAAACATACTGGAATAGTTCAAAAGCAGCCCAAGCCTGTCTCTAGACTTTGTGAGTTCAAAAATTCTTTCAACTACATCTCCTAGAAAGGTAAGGAAACAAAATATAACAACATTAAAACACTTGAGCTGAGAAATTTAGTTACAATTAAAGCTTCATCTTCAGTTGTCACCTTCCTATTCTTCCACGTAAGTGAAATTATGTAGAAGAATTATTTTTTTTTTTGAAATATAAAAGACTACTTTAGAGAAAGCATTTTTCATTGTTTCATTGATTCCTGGAAAATTTCCAGGAGTCAAGAAACCTAGCAAGCAAGTGAAAAGGTGTCAGACTGAAATCAAGCTCATTATGCCTCATGAAATAAATTCAAGTGAATTCAAGTGAAAAAACAAAACTAAGTTTGAACTCCTTAATATTAATATCACTATAGGACAGTTAATGGCGAAGAGGGGACTTACATCAACAACTCCACCAATCTTCGACACACTCCAGAATCAATAACAGCTTGGATTTTATCATTAGGTCCATCTGAAAGGTAAGAGAGGGCCCAGCAAGCATCTGCTAATACATCCGGGTCACTGCTAAACAACAGTCTTGATAAAACATTTAAGCAAGGAGCAACCTAGGTTAAAGAAAAATGTTGCAAAATTCAGTGTTTTATATTTTTAATCTTTCAGAGAACATTCTGAAAAGGAATAACTCTGCAAAACTATTTACTGCCAAAGCACATGAGTTCAATAATGAACTAGGACCTAGGTGAAACATATCCTGATTAAACAAGATAACCAAATCAAATTGGTGGATTGGCTAAGTTTTTAAGAGACTACTTATTTATATACCTAGTGTAGTATCTACGTAATTGCACAGCTTAAAACAAAACCTACTTTTACATGTAACTAGATGATCAGAAATTACTGATCCTTTTTTAAAATCACTTAGAGAATAGAAATTCACAGTAACAATGCTTTTTGATATAGAAGTACCAGACGTTATTTATAATAACCAGTTTACAGTTGTTTTAACATAAAGAATCTCAGAGTAAAATCAACATTCACTGGAATAAATCAAATAAGCTATGGCTAACCTAATTTCAACTGTTAGCCCTGACCCTCATGTCCTCCACACAAACATATGGAGCAAACTGAACCAGACCATCTTACTATCAGTTGAAACCTGACATGTTTTAGCTATACAGATGAATCTCACAATCTCACACTCTTTGTAGAACTTAATTCTTTACCTTGCCTTGGTTATACAATTCAGCCTCCTTTATGTATCCAGCTGGTGCTATTGAAGTTATTCTTACTAGCAGCTACCCACAGGCTATCCTTTTTCCAACAAGGTTAAAAAGGTTTAAGCAGCAAGAAACCTTGCTTTTTTGCTACTGGAACAAAATACTACTTACATATATAAAAATTGGGTAGAGCAATAGCGAGGTGATTAATTGACATCAGAGATCCCCCTTCCTGTTAACCTCTCTCCAAGAATTTTTAAGTAGCAATAACAGTAATCACTATTCCCTAACTTTCAGCACGTTCTCTCCAAATTACCTTTAATGAGTATTTAATATTGGCCTAATCTACCATAATATCCAGTGTTCAATTCTATCTTATATTGTCACTAACATTACCAGAAATTAATTTCATACTCAAAATAAGAAGCTAATACCTCTACTAGTCTTTACATCACTGCCTTCCTAACTGGAGAGAGGTGGAAGTGGAGAGCATATAAGCAAATGACCTCTATCATAGCAGTCTGAATTAATTCAATTTTCTGCTCTGTGACTACAAGAAATACCTTATTTCTGCAGCATGAACTCACATCTTATTAAGCAACCATAAAATTAATAAAGAAGAAAAGCTTTAGTTATAACTCACATCCTCTAAAAAGTTCTGGAGAAAACACAGCTCAAAGGGGTTTGGTCCTCACTGAATTACTTGTCCATCATTTCATAGCAATGAATGACTACCTGCATCTGACTAAGTAAGATCTCAGGCTTTTAAGTAGTTTAATTTTTTTTGCCTGACAGGTGTCAAAGTAGATGATTTTGTGCAGATACAAGAGATGGACAAAACTGTGTGATCACACTGACGAGATAAAATCAAGTCTATCTCCAGATTCAAAGATTGTGTCTAACAACATATTACAAATGTAAATCTTCATTTTTCTGATTTCTTGAAATGAGTACTTCATTATACCTTACTGAAGTCTGGAGGTGGATTCTTTCCTCTACAGAGATTTGAGAGCGCCCAGACTGCATTTCTAGTTGTTGTAAGACGATTTGAATTTGTTAACAGTCTGTCAAAGAGATGCAATAATATTAATTAAAAAATAGTCGCTTTTCATTGAAAAAGTTACGTCTTTTTCTCTTCTATTATTACCAACAATGCCTCATAACAGGAAAAAAATCCTATTATTGGGTACTAGTTTCAATTTGTTTCTCTTCATAGCTGACATGATGCAAGTATTCTCTTAGAAGGGACAGAATATTTTGTATGGACGTCTCATTCCTAAATCAAGTATATATGCATATAAAGCAAAGCACTGCTCAGGTGGTAAATCGTTTAATCTTTTCAGATAGGGAATCTGGAAACACAATACACCTTCAAGTTAACTTTGATGTTTTCATTCAGAAGATGAAATTAATAATTTTTAAAAGGGTCCATAAAATATCAGAACTTAAAAGACCTAAAAAAAAACAAAAAACACACTAATGTTTTACTGTTTTTGCTGAATAGACTGTGAAAGATTCAATACCTGAAAAATCAGGTTCACTTTCAGATACATACCAAATTGTTTGAAATCTTTAAACCCTTAAGTCTTTGAGGAAGATAATTTTAAGCTATTTTACAAATGTTTTATATATTATTTATATTATTTTTTATTATTTATTATTATTTTTATTTCAAGCAAGAATAAATTGAAGAGTATTTGTGTTGGGTGAAGTTTTTCCCTGCAATGAAGCTCCTTTACATCTCGTTATAAGTGTACAGTAAATACTGGAACAATAATCCTAGTGGAACCTTCTGGTGTAACAACTAGTCCACACAGCTCATCTCAACAACCAAATAGACAGCAGGACTGGAGCTTGGAGCTACTGGACAAGAGTAGGGAAGCCAGGGAGGACAGCCTACCGCACAACCAGCTGGAATCACAGAAACATACGTATGACTTAAACCACCTCTCTCCCAGTCTACATATCCAGAACTCTGAAAGAATTCCACACATCACAGAAACTTCATACTAGTGATATGAAACTATTCTCTTTTTGCAGATATTTGAAAGCTTCTAGTCACAGATGAATTAAAGATATACACGAAGCTCAGATAATCCAAAATGTTAGGCTCATAGAAATAAAACGAGAAATATTCTCAATTTAGCAAGAACCTTAAAGTTTTAAGTTGAAGTTTAGCATTACCTATATCAGTAACAATTTGAAATACTTACTCCAAGAGTGGTGGTAATATTCCACAGTTTAAAACAAAGTCTCTGCATTCTGCATTATCACCAGCAATGTTACCAAGAGCCCACACTGCCTTAAAAAGTAAAGCACCCAAGTGAGTTTATACACGCTTGCAAATCAACATTTACAGATAATGTAAGTATTTTTACAGCAAATGCTATGGAATCATGAAAGTCTGCAGCATCACTCTGACTATAAAATTTCAGAAGACTACTGATTTATATAGGACTTTGTGTAAGTTCACAAAAAAAAATTACCTACATTTGAAGTTATACTTTCAAGAAAACAGAGTCTTCTGTTCTGAAAGTACACTGATTTAGATGCTTTTCAATAAAAAACATATATAAAATCTTTTCAATAGTTACATTTGCTCACTATGCATTCACTGATGTACTAAAGCTGGCTCAAAGCTGCACACAATGTTTAAGGAATTAAAAAGTTAAATCACTAACTTAAATTTTCAAACATTCCAAACTCATGCTAAATAAAAGCCAGTAAGTTGCAGCCTCTCTTAAACATAAAAAGAAATAAAGAAAAACAAACAAGCCAAAAAAAAAAAAAGATTAATGAAGACTGTAAAACAATAAGGTAGAAGGATATAGGAAATTAAGCTGCATGGAAACTTAGAAAAAAAATCCACAAACATTGTTTTCTACTACATTTTTTGTATTTTTGTGTTTTAGATCCTCTCAGCCTATAAATAGCACAAGAAGTGAGGTGCTTTTAAAAGTATTCAGTAACATAAAATAAAAAACAGGTTCAAAGGGACTTGAAAGAAACAGGGAAAAAATAGCATGAGGGAAAGAAATACACTGAAGGTGAATTCCTATCTTTCTGGAGCCAGATCAGTAAAATGGAACTCAAGACCTCTTTAACCAGACAAAAAAAAAATTCATAAATTAATTTTATAGTTACAAAACACTGAAAGGAAACAGTTACCTGCTCCTGGACATCTTCATGTTCTGAACTAAGCAACTTAATAAAAATTGGAACAGCTCCAGTTTCAATTACGACTTTGGTGTGTAGAAAAGTTCCAGAGGCTATGTTTGTCAAAGCCCAAGCTGCTTCAAACTGTTGAGGAGCAGAAAGAATACTATCTCAAACAACTCAGCATAAAAAATAATAAATTCACTGAAAACAGTTTGACATGAGAGTTTCAGAGGTGACTTTTCCAACTTTTTTCCTTTCCACTGCAATGTGGTTATTACCGTTATTTTCTTCTATGGAAACTACCATAATCTTTACTGACTGGCACAAATTCCTTTTGTTTATGCTACATACAGTTGAATTATTTGTTCTAATATCCACGAGCACCAGGCCGAAGTGCGATTTAGCTGGCTACCAGAAATAGGCAATTACTGATTACACCTATCACACGTTATTTAATTTTCTTCTAAGAATTTAGCCTTTTGGTTTCATGTATTTTTACAGCTAAAATTTCACGAAAGAAAAAAGGTACTACGCTATACCCAAAACATAAAGCAGATTCCACTCACACATCAACGCTGATGCTCTCAATACACCACTCTCTTGAGCAAAGCCTGTTTTCCACATCCAAGAATTTGACCAGCTGAATACATCACCCTAAAGACTACTGTGAAATTCACAAGTTGGGCCACAATTTCAGTGGCAATAATTAACGCTTCAGACAACTAAAACTTACAGCTTGGATATACAAAAATAATTTAATTATGCTTTCCAAAACTGTTATGGATGTTTCTAATCCCATTCCGAACCATAAATTAGTACCAGCCAAACTCACCTGCAGTGTGTAATTCTCATTCCTCTCTAGAAATTTCACAAATCTCTGTACTACTCCTGGTTTTTGGATGACTTCATCTATGGGTGGATTAGGTTCTAGATTACAAAAACAAACATATTTGCGCAAGTCTAATGGAAAAGACCACAGACATTATTTTTTCAGTACGACACAAAGCAAGAATATGATTCTCAGGAAGTTCTTACCATAAACGTTTAGCAATCATTTTAATCTCAAAAGAGAGAACTAAATTTTTGGCTTCAGAAGACTGCTGGATCATCTCCATGAAGTGCTATAATTCGGTAAACACCCTATTGTGTATAATAATAGTAACACACACAATTACCCATTGGCATGTTAGTAGCTTGTTACAACACTGTTCCTTCAATCAGGAACTCAGATCAGCAGTTACTGTTACATACTACTTTATATGAACAAACATACCCTTGTACAGCAGACTGTACAAATACCAGCATTAAAGACTGCTGGTCTATTTATTTAACGTCTTGAATTTTAAGAACAACAAAGTTAACACCATTCTTTGACAGGCACATCACTTTTACCCCCTCAAACACAGAACTAGAATCAGAAATTCAATCACTGACACAAGCACTAAGTACTGTTAGTGAGCAGTTTGTTACTGCCCTGGACACTTTAATCAAAGCATCCTTGCCTTTGTTACTTTGCCTGAAAAATTTAACATTAGAATAATGATGTCTTTTGTATTTAGCCATTAGGTTTGAATGGATTTGTTAATGCTTTGCTATAAACAACACTTGAAGCATCAGCAAACTATTTTAAAGTGAAACAAAACTACATGTTAACTGATTCTATATGACTAGCAATCATAACAACATAGAAATAAACAAACAAAAAAGCAATGTTTACATACCTTTAGATAGCAATTTTCTGAATTTCTGAGTTGCTGTGAGCTGCTGATCAGGATCATCTGAGAAAATCATCTGCACCATATCTACTGTAATAACTTCTTCCTAGAAATGAAAGGAGGACTTCTTAGGTCTAGTACACAGCACATAAACAGCTAATATTCTAAATATATTCTAGAGTAATTACCTCTGGAATAGGTACAGTAGAACTGACATCAGGATCCTGAATTGGACTTTCTACCATAGATTCTTCATTTCCCGGGAGAGAAACATTTCGGCGTTTAAACAACTGAACAAAGAAAAAAATGTTGGGAATATCTCAAAACTTAGCATAGAAAGGGTACTGATGACTTGAGCAAATGTTTCCACCAATATTAGCCAAAGTGTTTCAACTACTCACCTTCCCAATCATCCATGCAAACAGCTGAGTACAGTAAAGTTTGAAGAACAGAAAGGAGAAAAACACACCTATACATAAACAGCACTGTAAGCCTCGAGGGAAACCCTCAAGTTCTTTTTTAATTAGAAAAGATCTATAAATGTCTCAAATGTAAGAAAAAGAATCATAGAACATCCCAAGTTGGAAGGGACCCACAAGGATCATCGAGCCCAACTCCTGGTAGACACAGGTCTACCCAAAAATTCAGACCACATGACTAAGAGCATAGTCCAAATGCTTCTTTAACTCCAGCAAGCCAGATGCAGGTCTTCCATTGTTTTATCCCTCATAATTCTTTATACATGTATTTAAGCAGAAAATAGTATTCCACAAGCTACTTCGTTCGTAGGCCAAAATCATCAACACAGAGCCACAGTCTGTGTTTCAGCACATCACATTCTGTTAAAGGGGGAAAGTCTAAACTCTATGTACCTATGTACCTACATCTAGCACACAGTTTTAGAAAAAATAAAATACTTTTAATATAGTTGGAGGAAAACATGGTATAATTTCAAGGTGAACTTTCGAATTATGTAACCTTAAATGTTTTGTGTGTCCAAAAATCACTTTGGCTTCATGAACTGACTATGCTTAAAATACATACCTGCACTGTAGTGTTTAACAGGCTATACTTAATGAGTGCCTCATCATTTTCTGGCATGCAAACATAGCATTCATTACCCTGTTTTCTTCCAGAAACCAAACCTATTTATTATTTTGTTTAGTCCTGAATCCACTACTACACTTACAGTCTGTAATAATCAATAATTCTAAGACTATGATGTTGGTATCCTTAAAAAATAAACATGAGAATCCATGGAGTGTCTCAGATTTCACCTCTAAGCATAACAGTGAAACCTCCTACTAAGTTCTGAAGAACATTTTGTCCTGAAAGTTGTCTATAGATATCTACATTTCAGCTGTCACATATGCCCAAAACTGTGTAAGCAGCTCCACGTTTATATCTAGCCATACAAACAGGAACCTAAAACAAAGCATTATCTCCCTCATTCAACACATTTCTGGATTGGGCACAAACCTAGGCACTAAACAACTGCAGAATCCTGGACACAAACAAGTTTTAATTACATTTAAATCCACAAATGGAAGAAGAAACAATATTCCTCTTTTTAGAGGACCAGCTGTTCTTTCTAACATTCAGCAATGACAAGCAAGATCCTGCTTGAAACATAAACTGTTTTTTGTTCAGGAACACGGCCTATCTACAATTTATAACTTTTACTGGAGCAAAACAGTCTCTTTTCCCTGCATAAACTTGTTCCTGACAGTGCAAAAACTGCTGACAACACTAGTCTAACGATTAAGATTAAGGTATTCTCATTCTCACTGTTACAAAAACCAGCATGGGAAACAACCCCTTTATTTATATATAAAATTTAACTATGTAGTATTTATTACAAAATTCACAAAACTTTCACCAGAAGCTGCAATTCAGATGAATTCATTCACAGATAAATACTCCAGTAGGATTCTACTTCCTTTTCTTACCTATCTGACCCAACTAACACAAATTCTTTTTCCAAGCAGTAGCACCACTCTCCCAGGAGAAAGGTAAGCATTCCCGCCTCAGAGGAGACTGTAGATCAGTGCCTGGGACACTCTCTAGGTGTTGGGAGACACAAGTCTGCCACTTTAGACCAAGCAGAAAAACAAACTGTATTCCTCACTTTCCAGACAAACTACTAAACACTTTGGAAAAGGAACTACCACCAACCATAACACTATATAATGTACTCGGATCACTAATAATTCGGTAAGGACAGCTGCAAATATTAGAAAAAGAGAGTCTAGAGACCGCTATTTTGTTGGCTACTTTACTAGGCTACTGATAAAAGCCCTTGAACAACCTGAAGTACAGCTTCAAAGATGAAAGCTGCCCTCACCCCTAGCACTACATCTTTGGTCCAAACTCTAGAATGGAATCCAGGTTTTCTGATCCTTATTAGATACAAGGGTATCTTTCAGCCCAGTCCTACATGTCTAAACCTAGATTAGAGATTAAATTTAAGCCACAGGTATCTCCTCGTGTACCCTTCTGATTTAGAAGGGCCTCGGCTCACTGTTTTTGCTTTATGATCTGACTGAGAGGTACCTGGTGCTCCCCAAGATTGCACAGAAAACCTCATGCTTTGGATTCTGCTTCACAGGAAGAATCTAGTCAAGGCCTTTCACATATGTGAATTTAATTTCACAAGCACTTAACAGGCAACAGTTCATGGAGGTGCTTACCTGTTCTTCCCTTTTCTGTTTCCGAAGCTGGATTCCTTCCTCTTCTCTTCGTCTGCGCATTTCTTGAGGATTAAGTGCATTATTCTTGTAGCTTTTCATTCTGAAGTTATCCTTCCCCGGGCTTGACATGTTGTCTATTAAAGAGAAAGAATTACTTCAAGAGGACAAGAAAGCAAACCTGCCATCTCCTGTGCTACAGAAGTATCTAACAACACCTATATGTACACCTGTAGCTGTTGGCAATATCCAGTTCGTCAACAAAAATCTCCAAGAGAGAAATCAGAGAAAAATCTTTGCCTAGACAGTCATTTCTAAACTGCAGATTAAATTGCAGGTCATCTCAGCGATCAGACGCTTCATTAAGGGGCATAAGCTAGTGCCAGATGAAGTTACTGATCTTATGAGCAAACTGTAAATTTTTACACAGTAAAAGCAAAACCACTATTTTGCTGAATTTTGACATAGATTTGAAGGAACTGTCAGCAAGTACAGGAGCTTGTTTTTCCCTCTCAGAAAGTAGACATCAAGTGTATTCAAAAATAAGGGCAAATCCTAGAAGAAAACCTGCAGTAATTACTGCTTCATTTAACATCCCACTGCACTGCTTCTTTTTTTTTTTTTTTAATGCCAATTGCACAAACAAAGCAGGATCTAAGGGTTATGCTAAGTCTCCTTTTAATCTGTATACAGAAAAAAACTCTACAGAAAAAAGGGGGTCAGCAGCACCCAGAAAGGCATACCCTTTTCAATTCTAAGTTAAAAAAAAAATTGGCTCATTTTAATTAACATCTCTTTTGATGTATAAAGAGGACGGGAATCTGCCCATCATTTCAGACGCATCAGTTGTGGAAAGATAAAAGCGATACAACGTGATCTGTCACCAAAATGATCAAACTGACTGAAGAAAGGTTGTTAATAACCCAGTGCTAATTTTCAAAGCTAGAACCGAAGCCTTCATCTGAGGAATAATTAACCGTCAAAAATACGGTTCAAGACTCCAAGCAAACTCAGTCGTATGAAATTCTTTCACAACAAGACCACATGCAGAAGAACACCTGAACTACACTTTTACAGCTGTGCCACACGGCTCTGTCAACTTCCGCAGTGAGACTTGTCTTTTTATTTGCAATAGCAGCAGTACCGAGGACTGCTTAGTAACAAACACAGGCTGGAAACAGGCCCTCAGCACGGCCCCCCCCCACCTGTCGCGCACCGCCCCGTTACCGGCCCGACCCCCCCGGCCGAGCCGAGCCGAGCCGAGCCGAGCCCGGCTCCCTCAGCCCGCTGCCCTCTCCCCTCCCCTCGCAGCAGCCTCCGACCCCTCCCCGGCAGGACGCCCGCCCCGCGCCAGGGGCGCACAGCGGCTCCCGCAGCCCCTCACCCCCGCGAGGCGGTGAGCGGGGACTCACCCATCGAGGCGCAGCCGCTCGGCGCCCGCCGCCTCCACAGGAGAAACGGCGCCCGGCTCCCGGCGTAAGATGGCGGCCGCCGCCCCGCCCGGGGGCGGGCTCAGCCGCTCCCAGCAGCCTCGGCGGGAGGAGGAGGAGGAGGAGGCGGCACCGGGCTCGGCGTCCCGCTGGGGAATGGCGGCGGCCCCTGTGAGGCGCTGAGGCGGCGGCCGCCATGTTGGTGTGCGATGGCTGCGGGCGGGCGCTGCCCTGCGAGGCGGCGCGGCGGCACCCCCGCTGCCCGCCCTGTCAGCGGCTCCGGCGGCCCTCAGTGACGGCCCGGCCGGAGGCGGCGGGGAGGGAGCCGGGAGCGCACGGGTGGAGGCTGCTGGGTGCCCCCGCTGCGGGTGAGCGGCGGAGGGGATGGGGGGGACCCGCTGAGGGGGGTGGCGGTGGTCGTGAGGGTTGAAACCGGCTGGGTGCTGGGGTGCCTGCAGCACTGGTCGGCTCTCAGCTGGAGGTAGCGATTATATATTATTTCTGTTGGTGTAAATAATGCAGGCTTTGAATAAGTTAATTGCATACGTACAAACTTCTCTTTTCAAAGTATCTGTATTAAGGGTGGTTATTTGTTTTGTTTTGTTTTGTTTTGTTTTTTTAAACGTACGTAATGCATTCATGTCGGTTCCTGAAACACTTGGAGTGTTATCCAAAACGTTGCAGGTGAGCTCAGGTTATTATAACATCAAATTCCCTTCCAGCCAGTCACGAGCTTTTAGCTTGGGCAAATGTTCTCCACAACAAGTTAACATAAGCATATTACATCCTGTGTTTTGTGAATTTAAGAAAGTGGAAGTGACTCAAAAAGAGAGCGCTGAAGATGGGGTTGGCTTTGTCTCAGTGCTGACCAGTGACAGACAGGATGCCAGGCTGTGAGTGAAATACAGGAAATACCACTTAAACTTAGGAACACTTCTTACTGTGAGAGTGGTCAGTCACTGGAACAAGTTGTCCAACAACGTTGTGATGTTTCTGTCGTTGAAGTTACTTGAAAAGTGACTGGAAAAGGCCCTGAGTACCTGAACCTGTCTGGCTTGACCCTGATCTGAGGGACTAAATGATCACCAGAAGTTCTTTTGAGCCTTAACTGTTCTATGGTACTCTTCAATAATAATACAAAAACTGCAGGAGGAAAACCCAGGGAGATTAACAAGGAATTACAGCTTTATTTTATTTTACTTAACCATTATCACTCAAACATTAAATTTTTGTAAGCAAGCATTCTTCCAGCAACAGCACAGATATTTTTCTTAAAGATCTGGCAATTCAGACTAGGCACGTCTAAATAAAAATGTTACAAGGACCGTAGTAAGTTAAATGGGATAAAACTTGATTAATAGAAGGAAAAGGTTTTCAGACTTGTCAGGTATTTATGAGTTGTAAAATGGTTAACAGTAATAGCTGTTTAGCATGTGCTGCCTTTCTGTGAGGAATTTCAATGGCAATATAAAATTTCTTACTGTATATTTATTTTAGACGGTATATATCAATTGGGGGATGATTCTCTCTCAAAAAGAAAACCACACAAAACCAGGAATTGCATTAAGCAAGAAACTGCATTTCTTTTTTAGACACGGGAAATGGTGAACAGCTATACGAATGTCCCATATGCAGTCTTACCTGTACAAACCTTCAGTTTCTTGAAGAACACGTGGATTTACACCTAGAGGAACATAGCTTTTCAGAAGGTATGTGAAAGGATACAAGCTTGATAATCTTTGAAAGCATTTGCAGTATTTGCATGTTGCAGTATAGAATTTCATACAAAATGTAGAGTAAGCGTTTCTATAAAAAGAGAACTGAATACACCCGTAATGAAATTTATACTAAGTATTATTGCTTGCCCAAGTGCTCTACATATGCAGAAGTATGTCTATCCATGCTTGTTAAATAAGTTCACTATGTGTTAGACAAAACTAAAACTTAGAGCGGAAAATATGTAAAAGATAGCAGTATTACATATATTTTCCTAGCTCTGTTGGAGGATTATGCACATATTTCCCAGAAAAGTTGTGGCTGTCCCATCCCTGGAAAGTGTTCAAGGCTTGATTGGGTGGGGTTTTGAGCAACCTGGTCTGGTGGGAGGCATCCCTGCCCATGGCAGGGAGTTGGAATTAGATGGTCTTTAAGGTTCCTTCCAACCTAAACCATTCAGTGATCCTATGGTACAGGGTTTAGAGTGGTAAATATCCATGTAAAGAGTTTAAAATCTATACCTTTTGATAACGTCTTTTTTTTTTTTAACTCAATTCTTTACTCCAAATGTTCATGCTTGTTCAACAGTCATAGTGATAAGGTAAAGGAATCAAAATAAGTTTGCCTTATTTGCATGGCTAATAATAAGCTAGAGATTCCTTACCCAGTCCTCTGAACCTGTTTCTTTTTGTCCCCGCATTACGAGGTTGCTAACAGCAATCCTAGAAGCTAATAGGTCTGTGATGTTCAGGAAACTAGGATTTCTTGCTAATAATTAAGTGAAACATAGTAAACGAAAGTTTTACTAATAGTAGAGGTGTTACTTGAACTATTTGCCAAGCAACAGCTCTGTGACTCTGCATACGTTTTGTGGAAGTCAGGAGTCTGAGTCTTAGTAGACTGAATGTTGTCAGTCCTGTTTAGTACTCCTTGCTAATAGCTTAATACACTGTGGGATCCCTCTCTGAAAAGTAGTGCCTAGTTTATGTCTGCTTAGAAAAGAATCTTTAAATGATCCATCAAAGCATTGTTAACCTCCTGATCAAGTCCTCTGTTCTTGAATCATTACTTCTGAATAGGTGGAAACATGAGAGATCTAGAACTGGCTCAACAGCTCCAACATGAAGAAGATAAGCAGCAGAGGCTCGAAGAAGAGAAGCGGGAGAAGGAAGAATTTAAAAAGCTACAGGTACCATAATGTTTCAAAATGGCAAAATGTTGAAGAGATGTGCCATTAGAAGCTGATCATGTTGAATTTGTTATGTTTTGTTTCCTGGATTACATGAAAATAAGAATGCACAGGTGTGACCTAGTAATGCCAGTCAGGCAGACTGTGCTGAAGTGTTGGTGCAGGAGTGGCTTGCAGGCAAATTCTCAGCAACCCTGATCTTGGCACTGGTGTGAGGCATGCCTACCTCAAGCTACTTGACTTTACTGCTACCCTGGGCCAGGTGCTACCTGTGCGTGTTGCACTGCTCTCACCAGGCACCCTGCCACCCCATACTGCACCTCACCCAGCTCTAGTGCTCTGCCTTTTGGCACAGCCTGGAGTATATTACCTGGCAGAGTACCTGAGGCCTTGAGCATCCTGGCTGTCCTCTTTCTGGACACCATCATCTGCTTTAGTGAGTACCCCACCACTAGATTCCCTCTGTCTACTACTTGACAGCACTGATAGCATCGGTTTCTGCACGTGCTACCTCCTGGTAATTGACTGCCTCTGCCAATGGCTGTCAGCTCAAGGGGGAGCAGGGAGATGTCTGCTCTTCCAGGGATAGCTGTCCTAACTCTGCATTTCTAGTCAGGAGTGAAGCTTGGTCTTCAGCTCTAAAAGGTCGTAAATCTGAAGATCTTATGTCTCAGTGTTCACTGCTTTTCATTGTTACTGATTGTGCATGCAGCTTCTTACATCATTAAACAAGAATTTTTAAAATGTGATTTTAATCATGCACGTTCTATCCCTAACAGAGGCAGTATGGCTTGGATAGTTCTGGAGGCTACAAGCAACAATTCCTAAAGAATATGGAAAGGGAAGTTGATAGAGGAAGGATGCAGCCTTTTGAATATCACAAGAGAAAAGCTGACATGATGGAAAGTTTGGCTGTTGGTATAGATGATGGGAAAACAAAAACCTCAGGTACAAATGCATTTCAGCAACTAAGCATGTAGCTTTTAGTCAATGCATTTGATGACCAAAGCAGTTTTTAACAAATTATTTCATTACTTAGGATTAGAATTAGGATGCAAATATTAATCTGTGACAACTTAGTTTAATAATTAAATTTAAGTTTGACATATTTTTAATCCTTTATCGAACCTGAAGACTTGTGAAACCTTGGAAGCAAGGTAAGGGCCCAAATAAAATATGTATCAGAAGTTGAAAATCTCTTACTGCATGAAGGTTGTCTTTGGGAATATGCTTGTTTGCTACTTAGTTTTGCTTCCTAACCTACTTTAGCTGTTAAAATTCATAGCTGCTTTTTATATCGTGTTTCAGTTAGTTGTAATCTGTTTCTGGAAAAGTAATGTTTTTTACAGATAAACTTCATATTTGTTCTTCTAGGAGTAATTGAAGCATTGTGCAAGTACTATCAGAATGAAAACAAAGATGTGAGACGTGTTTGGCTTTCAGCAGGAGTAGATCACTTCCACTCATCTTTGGGTGACAAAGGCTGGGGTTGTGGTTACAGGAATTTCCAAATGCTCCTTTCCTCGCTGCTGCAAAACAGCTTGTATAGTGACTGCTTGAGAGGTATTAATCAGAATCCTGACTACTTATTTTGCACGTCTTCAATGACAACCTATTGATCTGTGTTTTACTCTTTCATTTATACAACAAGGCTTACTAGTGGCATACCCATTGGGATACCCATTTTTATACCATTTAATGAGTATCCCATTAAATGTTTCCTATTGACACTAGACCATACTGTGAAAAGAATCAAAGGCATGACTATTGGCAAGGCATTATGTGGCTGAAGCTTAACCTTTGGGTTTTTTTTGGGGGGTTATCTTTGTAACGTCAATTAGCTCTTACAAAAGAGGCTGGATGAGTTTGATATGCTATTTCAGTAACTGTTGCTACAGTTCAAAAGCTTTTCTGTTTCAGATACTGCACTAATTCCTAGTATACCGAAGATTCAGTCCATGATTGAAGATGCCTGGAAAGAAGGCTTTGATCCTCATGGGGCATCTCACTTCAACAACAGATTACGTGGTTCCAAGGCATGGATAGGAGCATGTGAAATTTATTCACTGTTAACCAGTCTCAGGATAAAGTAAGTATTACTTTTTCTGATGTTTTTTTTTAAGTGATAATTAAGCATGTATCTTTTAAGGGTCAGAATTAAGGTAAGAATTAAACTATTAAGCAGAAGCCATCATAGTGGCTTTATGTTTAAACTGCCTATAAGTGGATAAGATTTAGTGCAGTGTGAAGATGTATCTACTGTGAATTTATGTATCTACTTCAGTGTGAATGTATGTATCTACTTACGCAGATACGTAAATTGAATTAACTGTTTTGGTCATTGAGACTTGGTTGAGGAATTGTGCCACATAGACATAAAATCAAATATTAAAAGCTTACTTTCGCTCTAGGTTTAGTCTCAAGAAGAATCTGAATTTCAGCCAGTCACTTTGCGTATTTAGAATTCTTAATTTGTCTCTGTGCTGTAATTCTACAAAAATAAAATGTTTTAATTTTGGCAGACTTCATAAGCTTATTAGGCTGAACAGAGTAGAGTAATTCTTTGCCACTGAGTAAATACTGTGGTCTTGAACAGTGCATACTGCATTGCTTTGTACTTACATGTATATATCTTCTAAGCCTGTATTTATTTAAAAAAAAATAGTGACAATTACCACTTGATGCCTGCAATTACTGTTGTTTACAAAATATTTTTGGTGTAGGAGGAAGGGACTGAAGTGAAATTTAAAACAAAAACAGCAACAACAACAACAAAAAAACCAACCTGCTTCAAATGTATCTGTTGCTTTTATTTTAAATGTTTTATAGGTGTCAAATTATTGACTTTCACAAACCAACTGGTCCCGCGGGTACGCACCCTCGTTTGTTTGAGTGGATTTTGCGTTACTATTCTACAGATAATGAAGGTGCTACAAAGGTAGTGTGTACTTCCAGACCACCTGTCTACTTGCAGCATCAAGGTCAGCATCACAGTGTACTGGTTTCTTACTATCCTCTATCTTCAACTATATGTGCTGCAATTCAGAGCAGCGTCATACGTTCCATCTTCATTTAATTGAAGGCCTAGCTTTGTTTACTGTTAAACTTCTAGGAAGTAAATGTAACATTAAAAAGCTTTTATTTTTACTGAACGAAAAGCTGGGCATGAGCAGGATCTCAGCATGTTGACGTCTGCTCTATACTTAAAATTACCTTATTAAATTTCAAGTATTATGTTCCTTGATTTGAAAATAAATAGTATGCTACAAACAAGTAAATTGGATTTTATGTGTGTCTAAAATACTGAAAATCTGTTTTGAAATTAGGTCACAGTCGTACTGTTGTTGGAATAGAAGAGAAGAAAAATAAAACCTTATGTTTACTACTGTTTGACCCGGGATGTCCTTCTCAAGAAATGCAGAAACTCTTAAAACAAAGCACTGATGGTACTGGTCTCAAACTACTTCGGAGATTTGTGGGTGGCTTAAAAGAAAAGCAGTACCAGATAGTTGCTGTAGATGGCATCCTCACACTGGAAGAGAAAACGGTAAGTATTTCAGGAAATAGTTTTTGTAAGAAAATGTACAAGAATCTGCATCTCCTCTTTCAGACTCAAATGTGTGTGTGGTCACATGGTGATTTGTTTTCACCTATTCAGTTTCCTCATTCTTTGTTTCCTCTACTTTCTGCATATTCTCTGTTAATTGAGTAATCATTAGGATATCCAGAACAGAACAGTTTTGCATGTAAATGGGTGCTACCTTGATATAACTGACAGCTTAGAAATCTCTTATGAAGCTTGCACTTGATTGTCTATGTAAATTAGGCTTTTTTTTTTTTTGCATTTTTTGTAGTATTCTAAATAGCTTATCATAGGCATATAAGTTACATGCAGAGCATTCATAGCACAAAAGTACATTCAGGGTGTTTCTATTTCAACTTTATAAAGCTGTGTGACATCTATCAGCATTTGATAATTGAAGAAAAAGGCACATGGATACTGAAGCCTAACCACTCAATGTCTCTTCATCTTGGGTACTAGAACTAGCACGTTCTGCTTTCTAAGAGTAGTTAGAATGTAAAGTATTCAACATGCAGCTCTGATTGATTACCTTAATATGTTCAAGCTGTCAACATTTGTTATAAATCCTGTCTAGATGATTCACATTGGGCATTGTAAGTTCTTTGGACCTTGAAGTTCTTTCAGCTGAATGTCAGATGTAATCTTTTTCTTAAATTTCCACTTTACTACATTAACAAATCGATTTGCTGGATCCATGTTCTCATTCCGTGGTATCTTATGCACGGTATTCAGCATCTCCAAACTTAAGGACAGACTTTATGTGTAAATTATGAAATAACTGTTGTCTGAGTCACCCGCTGAAGTGTCTTTAACAGCTGTATATTGAAATGAGACATTATCTAAGTGCTTCCTGTCCCTGAACATGTCAGAAATAGCAGCAAGACACACACTCTCTCTTACCCTTACTGGCAAAAGCATTAGAATTCAGGTCACTGTAATTAAGGGAGTGTGTCTTGTAGGGTTGGGTGTTTCTTCCTTCCAAAGGTTTGATTTAATTTTTAAAATTGTATTTGTTTTGAGTTTTATCTAGAAAAATCACAGATGAAATATAACCTCTTATATGTTAGTAAACTTTTCAAGTTAATGGTTTAAAATGGTGTAATAGTTCATTAAACTGTTCTCTCTCCTTTCTCGCTCCCCTACCCACACTTTTTTTTTTAGGCTCGCTGCCATGCTTCTCGGGTCTTAACATCAGAGAAGATTCCTTAAAGGATGCCTTTACTACCTCTTCCTGGAATCTGTTGGGTGTGAAACATTAAATGGATGGACTGTGACCCTAACGTAACATTTTCTGGACTTAAATTATGCCTTGAACTAAGTTTCAGGGGCCCTGGAAAAGCACAACACTGGCATTAACCTGTAGTTTTGATCTTCAGTCAAAACACTTCTGTCCAGATGAATCTGTAACTCTTCAGTTTTAGTTCTTACCTTAGTAGAAATCTGGGTATTTTCTTAGTTGCTTAAACTGCAAATTAATACCCACCTTCCTGTACCAAACTATTTACCATAGTTCACTGTCAATAAATAGTGGGTAAACATACCTTTTTTTTAAAAAGCTACCTTTTTTTTGGAGTGCCTGTTGAAATTTACCTCTGTAAATATATTTATACCACCTCTATGGCTAATGCTCCATCTCTTACAAAATTTGATCAAATATCTATTACATCCTCTGCAACTTCTCCTGCAACTACTTGCAAAGTACAGAGACAGTTCGCTGACTTGACGTGGCATGGTTTGTTCCACCAGGGATTAATTTGCTACTGCACTTCTTTTTAATTAGCTGGCTTCTCTACATGCACCACCTGTAAACACAAACGTGCTTATGAGGTGGGTCAGTGTTAGTGTGGGGCATGAGACCGAAGACAGTGGTGTCCAAAGTGTGGTGTGTGTGTGTGGTCCAGGGGTGTGTGCAAGACAAACCGCAGGGGCGTGGAAAGAAAGTATTTTTTGTACTGTGAATAAATAAAATACTTTTTTTAAAAAAACATTGTTTATTTTGTCCTTTTTTGGTTTTAATTTCTATTTATGTTTTCTGATTTATAGCTCAAAGGGGGCTCTGAGACATGACTATTGGGCAGGAGCTCTGTTATACGGGCTTAGTGCCATTGAGGACAACGGAGCCATTTGCTGAAACAGGCGCCTTAGGTCTTAGAGGTGCTATAGTGTATCTAAGATGTTGCTCTGACTGTAAAAGTCATGCTTCTCCAGCCTGGTAGCTGGAGGCCAGGGTGGGGTGCAGGGGGTCTCATGTTGCAAATAGCTCTAGATGTTTTGTTAAGCAACTGAATCATCCCATGACATTCATTTATTAAGGAGTTTAGGTACTTGCCTCTCATTTGGATTGCTGCGTGTTGATGCCTTGATGTAAGTGTTGGGAGTTTTACCATTAACCTGTTTGTCTCAGAGCTAGTAGTCTCTAGTGAATGGATATGTAAGGATGTTGCAATCCACACCTTAGTAACATCTCAAACATGCATGAAAGTAAAAACAAAAAACTTAATCATAGGAATGTATAATTTCTGGCAGGTATATGGAAGTGACCTATATATTGGAAAAAGGTTAAATATAAAGGACACTGCCTCGAGTGGCTGATGTTAGGGACAGATTTCCTGGGAAGTAGTGATCTATCCACTCCCCTATTAGCACTGGTCTTGTGTGGCATGTTCTTAACACCACGTGAAGTTTTGCTGCCATACTATCACTAAGACCCTCTCAGATATGCTTCAGTCTTTCTGCACTGTTTACTCACTCACCCTTTGACTGAAGCTGTTTATTCCTGGTTAAGAGTGCTAATTCCAAGCCAGACTGAATATTCTGCCCAGTGTGACTCAGTGCCCTTGCATTTACATGCATTGCACATCCAAAAGCCAGTAAATTTAACTGCAGCTCTAAGGGTTTTCGAGTCTGCCTTTCATCCATGGGTCACTGAGCACTTAGGAAAAAAAAACTTTGACTAATACTGTGAATTTGTGTTTTAAGTGCTCAGCACAGCTCTGTTTGTTGTCTTTCTGGCAATTACATGTAGGTTTCCCTCTCAATGGGAGGAGGGCATCTTCTGTCCTGTCAGGCTTGGTTTTGCTTGCTACGTGCCTTCAACAGCCACCTTCAGGAGAGCAGGGCTCACCCCACAGCACAGCTCCTTGGGGAGACAAATGCCATCACCCCAACGATCCCCGTCTTCTTCTTTCCCCCAGCTGCTATCGCTGAGCACAGTGCCACACGGTGCGGTACATCCTTTTGGGCAGCCTGGGCCAGCTGTCCTGGCCGTGTCCCTTCCCATCTCCTGGGGCACCCCCAACCTCCTCACTGGCCGGGCAGCACCAGGAGCAGGAAAGGCCTTGGTTCTGTGCGAGCACTGCTCTGCAGCAACTGAAACATCCCTTTGGTGTCATTCCTATTTTCATCACAAATCCAAAAAAACAGCATCGTGTTAGCCTCTATGAAGAAAAGTAACTCTGTCCCAGCCAAAGCCAGGACATCTAGGATGTCATTTTTTTCTTTGCCCACCTTCTGGAGGAATGGAATAAAATAAACAATTCAGTAAAATCTGAGGGCTAACACAGTAAATCTGAATACTGTCAGCAGCATGAGGGAGTAGAAATAATTCAGCTCCTGGTAAGCACTCACTCTATAAAGAAAAAATACTTTGCAGCTGCTATTATCCATCAGAGGTATCTGTACTTCTCCAAGGTTGTCACCACATCCTGCTTTCCTTTTGCTCGCTTCTAGGACAAGGCCAAACCTGGCCTCCCTAATCCTGGGGGAGGATGACAGGGCCTTTTCACCTTATAGAATCACAGAATGGCTCAAGTTGAAAGGGACCTTAAAGACCATCCAGTCCCAGCCCCTGCCATGGGCAGGGACACCTCCCACCAGACTAGGTTGCCCAAAGCCCCATCCAGCCTGGCCTTGAACACCTCCAGGGATGGGGCATCCACAGCTTCTCTGGGCAACCTGTGCCAGTGCCTCACCACCCTCTGAGTGAAGAATTTCCTCCTAATGTCTCCTTACATCTTAAACCTGGTAACAGAAGTGAGATACAGCTGTAATGCTTCCCATTAAAACTATCTGATGATCTTTGATGCTGTTCAGTCTGGAAGCCACAATTCCCCTGGTGGCAGAACTTCACACAGTAGGAGATATGTTGTTATTACGTACCTTACAGCTTTGATTATGACTTCAGTATTCTGGAAGGGGCAGTTCCCTGCTTGATACAATTTTGCAGTCTTGGAACATTTTCTTAATTTTATAGTGATGTATTTTGTATTAATTCTAGCAAGAAAACATGAATTTTTGCTTGCCTTCCAGTCCCATCCAAAAATCTTGTTGCTCTCATTGTGTGAATTACAGTTCTAATCTTTGATGCCATAAAACTACATTCTGGTCTGTTAAAATTCTTAGTATTCTTATGGTGTTTCAGAAGTTCAAGATGCAGTTTAACTAATTTTAATTGCCAACAAGATGCTCAGCATTTCTACATTTTTTTTTTTAAGTATCTCATATTGGGCACTGAAAATAAAGGCCTTCTAGTTAACAAACATCTCAAGGATTTGGTCCAGCATTATTTAGGGTCATTGTGCCCAGGAAAGAAAGACATTCTTCTTTAGAACAGAACCTATTTTACCTTTCTTAGCTCCTTTCTGTCCTTGCACTCGAGCGCTCTGCCTTATTCCCCGCACACCTTTCATCAAGTACAATGAGCAGTCAGAGAATCTGCAGACCCAGCCCTGACTATTTCCTTTTTTATGATCTCCCTGTACCCTGCAGGAGGCAGTGGTTTCACAGGGGAACTGGCGAGCAGTTGTGCTGTCAGGCTGCCTGTACAAAGGGCTGAATAACTTTAAAACCAGACTTTCATGACTTACAAAGCTTTGACACTTTTAATGTTACTTACCTTTTAACATACATTTCAGATAACCCCACTGCATATTCTGTCATGAGAAAACATGCTACTGTGAATTGCATTGAGGATTAGTAATGGCTCATTAATTCATAATTACATAATGATTAATTTAATTTGTAAGGCCAAATGACACACCTCTATGTTTGTGAACGGTATAACTGAGAAACATCTCTATTATTATCCCTTCAGCTAAAAAAAGGATGTGTACTTGAGTACATTTCACCTTGTGTACTGACAGAACTGTGGCTATCTGCCTGCTGGGCTCCATATCTTGCCTTGGATGTAGAAAATAGCAAAATAATGGTGCCTCCATGCCACCACCCCTCCTACCCTCTCTGCAGTGGGTGATGGAGGTTCTACAGGGTGCAGTGCTCTGATCTCTTCTGCTCAGCATAATAGAAAACAAACTAACTGCAGCAGGGCCAGATGGGACTGAGTGATTGGGGGGCAAGGGGGTTGTAATAAATTAGGAGCAGAAATTCAATGCAGATAAATGTAGAGTTCTGTAGGACACTAATGACACCCCAAACTGGAGGTAGAGAAAACTGTGTGCCTGCCAGTGTGGGTGAGGTATCTCAAAACCACCTGGATGCTGACTATGCCTTGGAGTTACACTTGCTGGTAGTTTGCATGGCCTAGGCTTTTACATTCACACACAAGAAAGTGGCGGCTAGGGGCTAAGTTTCTGCAAAGGTGGTATACCTTTGAGGAAACTGGAAAGTGAAGGCCAAATATGTAGTGGGTCTGACATGAGGTCCTGAGGGCCACACTGGCACAGCGCTGCTGACCTCAGGTCTCACCCATGCTGCTGCTTTCAGGATGGGGAAAGGAATCCCACCCCCAAACAGACATCAGTGCTCAGGTGATAACAACTCATATGTTGAGTTTGGCTGGCTGCTGATCTCAAAGTGTTCCCACATGGGCTCTGACTTTCTGTTCCAAAAAGCTCTGTGGTCATCATTTCTCAGCAAGAACCAGGGCATGTGAGTTACAGTTACTGTGTCTCTGGGCACCAGGGCTGTGCCTTGTGCATATTCTGGGCACTTAAGTCATTAATTTCCTGCATGGTCTGCCAACTGACGTGAGATAAAGGACTGAGTTGAAGTAAGGGACCACCTTCGGAAAAGGTGCTAGCTGAACCCCCAGGCACCTGCACAGCAAAGCCTGCACACTAACCAGTGCAGGAGTTCTCCAGGTGGGAAACCTGGACTTCCTGAAGCTTCCCCTGGGCAGTTCTTGCTGCCTACTATTCACCAACTATGTCAAGATCAGGTGCTTTTGAAACTGTTTCTGCAGATGCAGAAATAATCACTTAGGACAAACGTTTGTATGTAGTTCAGATATCTAGATGTTTGTCCTTTGTTTAAGGTGATTAACATTGATGGATCATACACGTGCAGGACCATGGGGGACTGTAAGTGAGCAAAAGAATGGGAACCTCACCTGATCCAGATGAAGACACCTCTGCAAGGGCCCCTGCAATGACAATTCCTGACACCATCTGGACAGCAACCAATGCTGTGGGATATTTGATTCCCTGTGTCAGCATGACATTATGCCAAGCTCTCAATAACTTCAGTTGAGTTTATTTTGTTTTAGCAAGCACTCTGTGAGTGTCAGAGCAACACAGGCCTAATTACAGATTTCCTAGGGTCAATCTACTGGTGTCTCATTGTTTCAGTCTGACTCTAGGAATGATAATTTCAGTGAATTGCAGCTGGGGCAGAGCAATGGGTAACTTTCAAACATTATCTGGGAGCCACTAAGAAGCCAGTGGGGTAAAAAAAAAAAAAAAAAAAAAAAAAAAAAAAAAAAAAAAAAACCCACAGAAAATAACCCTAATGAGACCCTAGACAAATAGCCTGATTTGCTACTCAAGGGTTGCCCTGAGAGACAGAACGAGTATGTTTAGTCACAATCCTGACTGAAATAACTGTTTAAGGGATGTTATTTCTTATCATCAGACTCCACTAGGTTCACAGAAATAGAACTTTTTTATCTTCTTTGCAAATAGTTGCGTCAAAGGAACAATTGGATCTTATTTGGATCAATTCGCAAGATCATGAATATTTGAATAACCACTTGGGTGAAGAAACTTACAGTATGTTCCCAAAATTCCATGAATTACTTTCATCCAGTTTTCTCTTTGTAGACAGTGGGGCAATAGAAGGAGTAGTACAGTTTTATAACCAGAAGTAAATCACAGACACTTGTCCTCTCTGGTTGTCCTAGTCACTCGTATTCAGCTGCAAAGTGTATTTACTTAAGAAAGCATTGAAGGAATGTCTGTGAATCTACACAAAACAGCACAACATGATTACCAAAATGCCTCCTATGTCTGCCATACACTGACTGCTAAAGCAGTTGATTTTTTATGTGCTATTACCTAACTCAAAAAAAACTTCAGGTAAACTACCACTCAGGTTCATCAGAAACAGCAACTGTTTTACTATAATTTTAAAAATGCATTCATTTCTCCTTGGAAAATATGTTAAAATTTTCCAAATTCAAAAACAAACAAACAAACAAAAAAACCCAACTGTATATATATATATTTACCAAAATGAATCATTTTTACTTATTTATATTCAATTAATCTTATATATAATTTAAATATTTGTATATATATATATTTGTATATACTGTAATACTAAGCACTTATAGGGACTATTATTTGAACACTATTTGAAATAAAAAATCAGCTCATATAATTCTAGTATGCTAGTAATATTCCAGTAATTCTGGTAATTTAGGGACATTCTATTAATTCTATTCTTTAATTCTAATTCACAGTGCTTTATAGTTAGGCATTTTTAGATAAACATTCCTACCTGAAGGCTCCAGTGAAAAATGTGGATTTTGGTGAGCCCTATGTTTTTCCTCACAAAAATAATACTAACAGAGTCTAATTATTTTTCAGTGAATTTCATTTCACTTTCCAGCCTTGAAAGTGATGATTTCCTACATGCATACAACAGTTCACCTGTACAGTGTGATTTCTAGCTTATTTTTTCAGTATTAGTACTCCCCTTGGGAGTACTAAGAGGTGGCATGAGGGACGTGCCAGGGTGTCCTGCAGGAGACAGCCATAGACCAAAGAGAAGTAATAAGTTTTAATTCCATCTCCTGGTTATTTCAGAACAGTTTTCTCGTACAGAGAACTATCAGACACCTACAGATTACAATGAATTTTCAATGCAAGCATAGCAAATAGAGAATTATTTTATTTTTAAACCTTGATCCTATTCCAGACACTGAATTGTTTAGAGAAAGGTATTGCTCTGACAAAACACTGTGTTGTGGTTTAACCTGGCCGGCAGCTAAACACCACACAGCCGTTCGCTCACCCTTCCCCCTCCCTCTCTGGGACGGGGGAGAGAAATGGAAAGTGAAGTCCGTGAGTTGAGATAAAGACAGTTTAATAAGACACAATAATAATAATAATAATAATAATAATAATAATAATAATAATAATAATAATAATAATAATAATAACGTGTACAAACAAGTGATGCACAATGCAATTGCTCACCACCCACTGACCAATGCCCAGTCTAACCCCGAGCAGTCCGGCCCCCCTCCCCTGGCTAGCCACCCCTATATATTGTTTAGCGTGACGTCAGATGGTATGGAATACCCCTTTGGCTAGTTTGGGTCACCTGTCCTGGGTCTGTCCCCTCCCAGCTCTTACTGCACCCCCAGCCTGCCTGTTGGCAGGACAGAGCAAGAAGCTGAAACGTCCTTGGCTTAGTATAAGCACTGCTCTGCAACAATTAAAACATCGGGATGTTATCAGCACTCTTCTCATCCTAAGCCAAAACATAGCATTCTACCAGCTACTAGGAAGAAAATTAACTCTGTTCTAACTGAAACCAGGACACACTGCTATCTAGAAAACAAGATTCTTCATTCCACGTATATTGCCAAGTAGCAGCAAATGCTGAGAGGGCTTGCTTTCCAGCTGGGAAGCATTTATTTCCTAAAAGCTGCCAGGTGCCATACATCAGCATTTCATTATATTCTAGCATCAGCACAAAGTCATTATTCATCCCTGCCTGTTCTGGCATCTTAGGTGATAAATTCATGCTTATGGATGTGTCCATTCCCCAATCATACCTAATTAATGTTTTGAGGTAATGTATCTTCAATGAGTTAAAAAAAATAATAAATTATGAAAATTCATGGGTTATCTCATTTTTCATTTCATCAAAAATATAACCAATTTAGAGAAGTCAAATCTGGAGAATTTTCTGAAGACAGAACACATAAAGTTTTATCTATTGTAAGTAAAGTGAAGAAGTTATTACCGTGCAAAATAGTAGGTTTCTCCTAAATAAATATGAGAGGAGATATAAAGATTTTGCTTGAAACAGGAACAGAACATTGATATATAACCACTCTTTTATCAAGCTTCCTGATTTTCATGCAGTGCTACCATTACTGTCAGTGAATGCTGGTGATGTGGCATTTTTCTTGTTAATATATATTTTCAAGATGAATAAATAACCTCTTTATATGCCTCAGTAAAGAGTCCAAAAGTAAAAATAAATAATTTAAAATTTCCTTTAGTGTAAACTATTTTTCAGTTCCTTCTCTCTAATCTGTATTTCTAGAACACTCTTCTTTTTCCTGGACTTTTCCTTTCCCTCTCTCCATCATGTTCAAACAAAAACAGTGTTGTACGGGAGAAGTCTATGCTTCTGTAAAAGCTGGAAGTCCCTTTAGGCAGTACTTTGCTGCTGATATCCTTCCTGGCTGGTGGAACTCACATGCTATTATTTGACATTAGTATGCGCAGTAAAATATTGTTTCTATTTCTTCTATTCCCTTCTACTCATTATTTGCAAACTCATTGTTAGATGAAGGTAAAGGTTAGTACATGTACAGGAATGACTCTTTTCCTTTCTTAGGAAGAAATTACAGAGCCTATGGCTATTTTTACAACCAGACGTGCAAAAAAGCACATCAGCAGCTGAGATGCACTTACGAAGTGGTACAATGACAATTCTTGCCTCAGTGCAAATGATGTTTCTTTAAATGATGAACAGAAATTATTCAGATGTGCACAAACCTTCATAGCAGGAGCTGTAACTTTCATGTGAAACCTTAATAAGACTAATCCTGCTTTTCCTGATTTTGGTCCCTTTTTTTCTTTATGCACCTTCCAGATATTGCCTGGAAACTCCAAGCAGAATTCTAAATAGAGGCCAGTTACATGCTGTTGGTTTTATAGAAAAAAAACTTTGTTGAAATATCTGTGCACCAGCTTATGTTCATTTTATTTCTTTATACGTTTTTATTCTGATCATAGCAGCACAGTGACTGACACCATGGCATTTTCTATACCTGGTGTCTTCATTTGAATGTTGTCTCTCTTGAGTCTGCTGCTGCAGCATTTAAAACACTTAAAAAAAAAAAAGAAAAATAGCACAGGTAAATGACAGGTACATCTGTTTTGTTCAGCTGTTGAAGAAAAGTATATGATTTGTTTGAAGATGTATGGCTTTGAAGTTAAACTTCAGGAAACAAGCTTTACCTGCATGTACTATTTATTAGAAGAGCCAAAAATATCTTTCAGCATATTTACATGAGTTCATGTATAACATAATTCTGCTGAAGTTGTTGATATTAAGAGTACACACTTTTTAATCTTTTCTAGAAATGCTGAGGATGTGGGAAAGTAAAGAAAGTAAAACCTAAATAAAACATGGAGAAAATAAGAAGAGGATGCTGGAATTAGAGGGTGCTAAATTACAATTGTTATGCAAAGTGACAGGGTCAAAAATAGACCCAGCTTGCCCAAAGATGGTTTTAAGAAGAGCACCTGCAATGTACCTACCCATTGTTAGAGACTGAAGACCACTCTGATTTAGACACTGTTATTATAATGCAATGTCTCCTGTGTGAATTGGTACATAGACAGAAGTCTTAGCCTTTCCACTGGCTGTGTGAATCACAGTGAGTCTGAGATGAACTGGCCGCTGGTTGTCATGAGCCATGTGCAACCTCTTGTAGCCCAGTGAGAATCTGGGAAATAATTTACAAGATGGCAGGATGGGTTATTAGCGTATTTTGCCACCTCAGTTTGCTAGCAGTAGTGGGAAGCTTGTGGTTTGACCATTTTAAGGGCAGGTACTCACATGAGGTTGAGTTTTCCATTCTCTTCATTTCTCAGAACAAGAACAAGGTAATAATGGTCAAAATGCTTATATCAAAGGTGAACAGCCAAAAAGAGCAATGACTGTTTTTTGGAAAAAAAAAAAAAAAAGTATTTTTTCTGGTAAAGCAAAACACTAAACATAAAGGAACCTGCTTCTTTATACTATATGAAGGATCCCATGATTGAAATGTAGACATTTGTAGCAGAAATATGAAAGTCCATGTGCATGAAAATTATTGGCAATGAAGTGTACCTATCAGTTTACCCATGACTCTAGAATCCTAAAATCCAGCAACCAGCAATCTAAAGGTGCTCGGCCCGTACCTCCAACCCATGAGTGCCTAGGAGATGTGTTTCTCCAAGCCATTCCTGCAGAAGCACAACCGTTTGGCAGGTACGCTGAATCCCTCTGGACCCCCTGAGGCACCAGAAAGACATTACGAGCCCCAACCATGTTATCATCACAGCTAAAGCAGAAAGAGCCACAACACTGCCACAGCCCTTCCTATCGGCTCACTCTGGCCAGTGCAATCCTACACATTAGTGTAACTGGATGCACAGACAGCTTCATTGCTTATCTGTGCTCAGATTGCACTTTAAAACTTTTATTTTACTGGTAATTCCAGCTGTGGGGAATCTTTTGCTGATACATAGGACCTCTAAGTATATTACTGGCTTGTTGAAATGAGACAATGCTGATAGGAACACTTTGATATGATATCGGGACAAAGTGACCTGACACCAGGATGATTTCTTTGTCTTGCCAAATACACCTGTTCTGATAAGCCCTACTATGTGTCTGTAGACAGTAAAAGGAGTTACCATGTAGGCAGAACGGCACGCTGCAGCTCATGTAAATGGAAGGGCTGCTCATCGAGACCTCATCTCTCCCACCAGAGAGCAGCACCACCGAGTGCTGCACAAGCACTGTGCTGCACCAGCAAGGCTCCTACTGCCCATGCCTCTGCCCTCCAGGACCTGCTTGGTGCTATAAAACAAATCCTATTGCACTATTGCAGCACCCTAAGAACTAGCTTTTTTTTTTTTTTTTTTTTTTTTTTTTTTTTTAATCTTCTACCAGGGCTCAGTCTTTGGGACAGCACAGGGAAGAGCATAATGTAATAGCAGTATCCTCTAGATGTTCTCCTTCCTCTGCCTTGGCTGCCTCAAGGGCTGCGCTGAGCTCTGACAATTTAATCACACCAGTTGGTCCATGGCAGTCCACAATACTTTTCAGGCTCCTCTGAATCCAATAGTATTTTCAAATGCCTTGAAAAACAAAATATCATATGTCAGTGATCCCTTCCATAAACTGTACCTACAGAGATAAGTTTGCATGCAGAAAAACTGGGGAGAAAACTCACTGCTTTGTACTTGCTGCCCCATTGGGGAGGCTGGCCATATAATGCTTGTCAAGTAATAGCTGAGGCCATGGCTGATCTGCAGTCCTATCATAGTTGCCAAAAAATAATACTTTCTAGTATTGTTTCCTGTATACTAGGAATTTATCACTTTTTTACCTTTAAACATGCACTTTGACTTAGATAACCTGAAACCAAAGGTAGCTGTTAAGACATGTTTATGACGTGCTATTACCCCCGAACAAACATGGTCATAAAATAGTCCTTCCTTCTCTTCACCCTCGATTGCCTGCCTAAAGGAAAATAAAAATAAGCAAAACCAATTGGACAAATAAAATTTTTAGGCCAAGGAACTATTTTCTTGGATGTGGTCTGATAAATAAGTGATTTTTGCTAGAAGGTTTACTTGTGTGTCTGTACACTATAAATCACAGTATGGTTACCACTGCAGCTCATATAGGTGTACGATATTGTACCCACCACATTGGGTACAACATGCCTACAGTCTTGGACCAGCAGGAAAGGTGGGTTTTGGGGTGACAGACACAGTGAGAAACAATCTCACATCCTCCTCCATCTTTTGGAATGTTTGACATTCATGGTAGCATTGGTTTCTTTAATACAGAAGGAAAGGTTTCTGTATGGAAGGTGCATGGTGCAGGGGAAGTACTGTGTCACTTACTCACAGAATCACAGAATCACAGAATCACAGAATTTCCTAGGTTGGAAGAGACCTCAAGGTGAGATATACTAAATAAAACCCAAATTTCTTTTCAGCTTGGGTATTTTCACCAATGTAGACATTTTATTATAAATAAATATCTATAAAATAATCAAAATAACATCTAAATGACATGTTCTGCACACACTATTTAGAAAATCATTTATAGCTTATAAGAACTACCTGAATCTTTTGTTATAACTGTCCTGTGCGGAGGACTCCCTGTCTAAAACTCATAGAATTTTTTTTCCACAAAATTCCTTATTCTCACTCTAGTTATTTATCTTTGTGTGTGTGTGTTTTCATTTGTTTCTTTTTGTTTTCACAAAAAAAAAAAAAAAAAAAAAAACAACAACAACAACAAACTAGCAAACAAAAAACTTTAAACAAAACCAGACTTTATGCAAAACAGATCACTAGCTCTTACTCAAGACTTTCATGTATTTCAGTTTGTTGTACTCTGGGTCTGGTGCTATGTTGGCTGAACAAATCTGGGATATAAGATGTTAAACACAGTGATATTAATTGTCTTTTCCTTCTTAGTCTCCTTGTGTGTAAGGAAGAGTATATATGAACTCATATTTATGGCTTTATCAGCTTTTAATAGCATCCATCCATGAACATGGTAGTATTGGAGAAATAAAATATGCATTAAAAAAAATGAACATTTGTAACAGAAGAATAATTAAATGAGCTATGATTAATAAGGATAACTGCATGATAGTTATGCATAGTAATTGCACAATAAACAGACAAGGAAGGATTTTGTTACCCTTCTGATCTCTTCCCTTGCTGCCCTCAGAAGCAGGATGATGGGGTAAATTCTCTCTGTAGTTTGCAGTTTACTTTTGTGTGCACTTTTCAGGCAATGATTTTATTCACAAGGATATAATTGCAGACCCTGTTTTCACTACAGCTTTTTTCTCCTTTGCATTTTGCCTCCAGTTTACAGTGCAATATAGGTAATGGGCTGCATCTTTAACTTGCAGGTAACTTGCTAACATAGGAAAAATCATACCCTAAGTTGGACCACAGTGTCCAACACTTGTCAGTCAAAAACGTGCAGAGTCTTGTCCTTATTTTTAGATGTTCAGCAATTTGGAATGGAACGGAATGGAATGGAACAGGACAGAACAGAGAGTAGTGTAGAGTAGAGTAGAGTAGAACAGAACAGAACAGAACAGAGCAGAGCAGAGCAGAACAGAATAGTTCAATTAAAAGGGACCTACAAAGATCGTGCGGTACAACAGCCTGACCACTTCAGGGTTAACCAAAAGTTACAGCATGTTATTAAGAGCATTGTCCAAAACCCTTTTGAATGCTGACAGGCACGGGGCATCAACCACCTCCCTAGGAAGCCTGTTGAAGTGTTTGACCACCCTCATGGTACAGAAATTTTCCCTAACACCCAGCCTGGCCCTTCCCTGGTGCAGCTTTGCACCGTTCCCTCATGTCCTGCCATCAGTGACCAGGGAGCAGAGGCCGGCACCTCCCTCCCCACTTTCCCTGCACTGGGAGTTGCAGAGAGCAGCAAGGTTGCCTCTCGGTCTCCTCTTGATCAGACAACCCAAATGTCCTCAGCCTCTCCTCACAGGACATGCCTTCACACCCTGTTACCAGCTTTGTTGCCATCCTCTGGATGCTTTCAAGGACCACAGCATTCTTTTTTATATTGTGGAGGCCAGAACCGCATGCAATGTGCAAGGTGACGCCACACCAGCACTAATATAGAAGGAGCATCACCTCTTTTGACCAGCTGTCTGTGCTGTGCTTAATGCACCCTTCAGTGCTGTTTGCCCTTTGGCTGCCAGGGCATGCTGCTGGCTCATGCTGAGCCCACTGTCACCAGCACCCCCAGTCCCTTTCTGCTGGGCTGCTCCCCAGACACTCCTCTTCCAGCCTGTGCCTGCATCTGGTGGCTCACTTTGAGAAGAGTTGTATTGAAGCAGACAGATTAAGCACAATTTTTCCATATTTTTTTTCCTCTCATTAATTGATTCTAAGCCAGAGACACTGAGAGTTGCTCTTTTCAAAACATAGATTTTGGCATCTAACCTCGTTCAAAGTGGTACTGAGAACTAAAATGCACTGCCTTGACAAACCTGGTCTTGAATGGGACATGATGGAGTACATTAAGTACTGAATCCTGCTCCAAACTCCTGCTACTCTGTCCTCTGCAGGATCTCAGAGACACTGTGTTGCAAATCTACGGATCTAAAGGAAACAAACAAACAAACAAAAAACACAACAACAACAAAAACTAAATTAACAATGAACCAAAGGCTGTGGTGTGAACAGGTTACATGTGAAGATATTAAAATGATCCCAAGGCAAACTATGAGGCCTTGCCAAAGAGGCTGAAGAAGAAAGTTTCTTATTCAAAAGGCAAACAAGAGTGACAAGCTGATATATCAGAAGCTGAATCAGGATAAAGGGAGAAAAGCAGAGCAATAAAAGGCAAGTGCTTGTAAATACCATGAATATGAGAAAGTGTAACAGGGTTAGGCAAATAATATTACAACAGCATAAGTCAGCAGCACTTTAAATAGTTCTAAAGAAAATGTAGGCTTTGGAAATTTTAGAGGGGAAAAGACAAAAGTAATAAGACATCTAGCTGATAATTTTTGCTGTATGTACAGAAAAAAAAATATGTAGATGGTGTAATGCTTTTCAGCTTCTGGGCATGCAAAACAGTTGAAAGGATTTGGGATCCTTATTACAGCTGAGAGAAAAGAAAATCAAGTTCTCCATTCCCAACCTTTGAAAGGGTTCTTTTCTTCTGCTGAAAGATGCACATGTGCACACACACATTCTGTGTGAATTAAATACATGGATAACTGTCACCACAGTTATGTTTTATTGTAAGGCAGGAAACACAAGGAGATAGTCCCACAGTATTTTATGAAAAGGAGATTTTTGTGCATAGTTCTAACCAAAGTAAGTGGTTAGATTTTGTTCAAAAAGAACGTTTCAGGCATAATTCAAAAATTATCTTATTGTCATATCATTGGCTTTGTTGCATAATTGGTTTTGTCACATTTCTTAGGCCAGACATATTTAAGACCATGTAATGCTTATAGTTTTCAACATTCTTCTCAGTTTCCTTTTACCCTAGTGGACTTCAGTATTTTAAATTATTGAAAAAGTCATTAAAATGTTTTAAAAAGCCATTTTCCAGTTGATGGTTGCTTTCATGGACATGATGTTCTCAGGTTCTGTGTTCAAATTTTAACAATTCCCTGTTGTAGCTTTCTCTTTCACAGAAAATATGGGAAAAAAAAAAAAAAAAAAAAAGAGAGAGAGAGAGAGAGAGAAAGAGGAATTAAACACTGGTGACAAAATAAAGCTAATGAATGCCAAATTTATATACTCAGAATTTTGAGAGTTGATCATTTAACAAAGTTAATTAAAGACTGAAAACCCACATAGGTCTTGTTCCTCAGAGAACAGTACAGATCTATTCTGCTTACTGTTTATTCTGGTTCTACTTACTCAGTCCAGATTTTATGGGAAGATTGAATAAAAGGTAAATTTTATTTTTTAGACATTCAGACATTTAGTGATTTAATTCATGAATAAACAGAAAATAAATGAGCAAAGAATAAATTATTTTCATGCAGTTTTTCTATACTTTTTCTGCTCTTCTCACATATCTTGAAGAACTACTATCTATTTGTAATCTTTAATTGATATTTAATCCTTAGAGAAAGGGTAGAAGAATACTGGAGGTAGATAGCCATAAAAACTTGCAGTTACAAATTATTTGACATCATCACAAAGCACTGTGAGTACTTTTGGGGCCAGTTACAACCTGGTTATGCAATGGAATATGTAATATGCATATGTATAGCTTGTGTAAAGCATAAGTGGAGCAAAATACATAATATTGGCAGTAATTTTGACAATGCATTTGACAATGCATTTGTAAATTAAATCTGTTTATGACAGATAACAAGACACATGCCCTCAATGAGAATAGTAAGGCTGGCTATGGAGCATATTGATATAATTAATATAATATATTCTTGCAATATATATTTTATATAATATATATTTTATATATATTGCTATACATTAAAGTATATATATATCATACATATATGATACATATAATAATGTGTTATAATATAATATTGCTAAGGTGTTCCAAATATTAAATGAGATAAAATACTTTGATTCGGTTTTGCTTCTAATTCCAGTTAGTCAAATTATCCTTTACAATACACTTCATAACATTAAACATGGAAACTGCACTTTTATACGTATTTACCTGAAGAAAATTTTGTATGTTTTCTTGAAGAATGAGTAGCCAGTGTAGTTATCTAGTGGTAATGATATTCATGCAATACAAAATTAGAACTTTGTAAAATAGAGCTAGATTATATATACATATATTGTGTATATATGCATATATATATATACATACGTATACAATCTGGACATAACCAGATTGTATAAAACCCCCTTCCCTTTGCTAAACATAGGAACTTGGATACAAGAGACACAGGTAAGACACATTCAATTGTGAATTACAGTAGTGAAAGAAAGAGGGAGACAGAGCATACCAGTGACAGAAATCCCGTAGGAGTAAGCAGACACCATACTCATGAGAAATGGTTGCATTTAACCTGTGACTCTGTCTATTGCTCTTAGGTAATACACATTTTTGAGAAAATTCTCTAATGTCATGTATCTTTGGCACTCAGGTGTCATGTATCTTTGGCATGGATTTAGTGCAGTAAAAGGCAACACAAGAATGTTGTTGGGGTGTCATAGTACCTGAAGAACGTCTAAAACAAAGGAATATAGTACAAACTTTATTTTTTTTTTTTCTTCTCAGTTGGTGGGGCAACAATCTCTTCCTATACACATACCTAAAATGAGGGCTGAAGTGGCCTAATTAGGTCTTTTTGCTATGATGTGTTGAATGTATTTTGCACTAACATATGAAAGTTTTTTGGGGGGATTTTATGTGCGTAACTTAGGCATTCACTTTACTTTTTAACTTTACTGTATCGGTAGGCAGGAGATGATTCTTTTTCTGTTGTGTGTCTAGGAAACTTGGGTGCTTATTTAGGTCCACCAGTTTACTACTGCTGTAACACCTTGTGAAAGGAAAGCTAGTATTAGAATGAACAGAAATGTATTGTGTGAAAGTACCAGGGGAAGCAACTAGAGAAGGACATAAGAGGCAGATGTTAATGGCACTGAGAATGTTGGTTTAGTTTAAACCATACAATAAACCATAAATTTACTTTCCTAGACAGTCTCAAACTGAACTTTGTGCAACTGTACCTATAAGGTAGTTATATGTCAGGTATCTGGATCCCATAGTTAATCATTAATATTGTAATGGACTATTCGTCCCAAAACAGATAATGCACATGGAGATTATGTACAATTACATGCAGACAGACTGTGATTCAGAGCTACTGACAAGGGACAAGTCCTAATTCAGGACACTTTAAAATATCTTTGGGATTTGTATGTTTTCCCCTCTCACCAACTGTCCAAAGACCAAGTAGCTTTACAGGCTATTTGTTTTCACTGGAGAATGCTGCTTCTTGCCCTACCTCACACTTCTTGGCTCCCCAGCTACATCACGAAGCTGATGTGTGTGTCATAGTACCTGAATGCCTGTGGAGCAACTCCCTGCCTAGTTTTGGGATCAATAGCTGTTGCCTTTCACTATTATTAACCGCGTAGAGAAGAAATTGCAGTTACAAAATACTAGAGGAATGCCTGATTGGAGCAGAAAGCAAAGCAGAGCAGGCCTAATCTTTTGGCTTGAGGCTTTCCCCTGTGATGAAAAAGAAAGCCCTACTTCACTTTCTAGCCCATCTTCATGCTGCCCAACCTGACTGATCTGTTGTGCAAGTTCAGGCACTACTTGGGGAATTGATCCAGGTTAAAAAGTAATCCTACACAAAACACAGAACAATACAGGGGAACAAAATGTTCTTTTTTTTTTTTTTTCTTTGTGATATGGTTGGCAAGCAGCTTGCAGTGAGAAAGGTCTCAGGCAAGATTTTGTTTCAGTTTGTCTCACAGAAAAGCTTAACAGGAGCACATGCATGTGTTGAACCCAAACAGTCCATTTTTTGTCTGAGACCAGGTTGGAACGGTTCGACCCCACTGAGATGTAGGGCAGTGGATTCAGGTTGTCCTATGGAACTACTGGAACTCAAAGTTTGAGGTAAAACCACTGTGGGCAAAAGTTCAGTGGGAGTGGAGTTAAAAAATAAATAAAATAAAAATAAAAATAAAAATAAAATAAAAATAAAAATAAAAATAAAAATAAAATAAAAATAAAAATAAAAATAAAAATAAAAATAAAAAAAATAAAAATAAAAATAAAAATAAAAATAAAAATAAAAATAAAAATAAAAATAAAAATAAAAATAAAAATAAAAATAAAAATAAAAATAAAAATAAAAATAAAAATAAAAGTTTGTATTAACTTCTGCTCCTCTCTGCTCCTAATTACTAATGTTGTCGATAAAAAGAGGAACAAAAATTAAATCAAGCAACTGAATAATTACACCAGTCTCTCAGGACTGCTTTAACCTTTTCATGGGTTATGTCAGTTCTTTAATCTCTGTGTTAGAGATAAGCAAACGTTGAATGGAAGCCAAAGAGCAAGGTGGTTGTGGGTGTACACCTTGGTTAAAAAGGAAACGTGACCACTCAAAACTCTCTCGAAGTATTTGTGGTCACCGAATGGGAAAGGAATAACATACATCTCCGTGGGCACCAGAAAGAGAGCAGAGAAGGTAAGCAGGCCTGAAATTAATTATTGCAACTGTAGATCTGTGAGTTGAATGATGCTATACAACCCTGCCAGTAAAGCGAGAATAGTTGTGCACGGACCTCTTTTGTCGAACATTTTGAGAAGCGCTGTGGGAAGGAGATGCATAGGCACAGGGGCTGTGTGGGCAGGAGTTCGGCCGTGAGGAGCTAGGTGTCTGACAGCTGGTGCAGGATGATGAGTTTTACATCGGTTTTCTGTACAATTCAGCAAGGGATTGGAGTTGTGGCTGTGAGGCAGTCAAATGAGCAGAGTTGAAGTGTACAGTCACTGCGGGTGCAGGAGGTGAATCAGGGGACACCTTTCTGTCTGCAACTGCAGGCAGAATGTTCGACACATTGTTCAGATTCATATCTGGCTGGTAAGAGCATATTTGAATGCCTATTTCTTCTTCCATCAGATATGCTAGACCATGAATAGGATCTCCAAACAAGCTTTCTTACATATGTGTAAGAAAGCTCCTTTATTTATTTTTTTATTTTTTTACAGAATAAGATCAAGAAATATTTCTGTGTACATGGAATGTGTCTTCTAGTGTTTCTTCCTTTAGTTTCTCAGAAACTCTTCATTCTTCCTCTAGGTAGCCATAAAAATATTCCCTCAAATATTCCCTCATTCCCCATATCCATTCAGTCTTAGGACTTCCCCAGCTTTGTTGTCATGACTTGAATTCAAATGTGTACCAAATCCTTGGTCTCTAAGTGGGGTTACTGCTGCTACTACTCTTCAGCCTTGTTTCTGGTGCAGTTAATGACTCATCGGTTATTTATTCTGGCTCTATAAAAGAACCCAGGTATATAAAAAAAATAGTTAAAACTGAAACTTTTTGCTTGGCTGTTCCAGTGATGTGGCTGAGATCAACTAGGCATGCAGTTCCCCTACAGATGCTGGTGGTGGGCAGCTGGAGGAGAGCAGGGAGCATCAGCCCTAGGCTGAGCCACGGAACCAGCCTGAGGGACATCCATGTGTCCTCCTGAGGCTATACCATGGCAAGAGGTTACCTGGACAAGCAGCTTGTGTGCCCCTTGCTGCTTTATTTTGGCACCTGCGTTTTGGTGGAGCAGCCGCCAAGGGCCCAATGGCAGCAAAGGCCCCATGGGTGGTGTCCGTCTACATGCACGTGCCTCACCAGGGGCAGTCCAAGGGTGTTTCTCAAGGTACCTGGCTATGGCTTGGCAGACACGTCACACAGAAACACTGCTGGGCAATCCTGTGGCCAGCTGAGCTCACAGAGCAGGAGAGCCTAAACAGGAGAGAAGCTGGGCAATAGGGGATAGGATTGGTGGCCTCATTTCCAAGAACTGACTGCCACGATGAACCCGGGTCACTTGGCCGGTGGGAATTGCGTAAGCTGCTGATCTGGCAAAACTGAGCTACAGTAAATAGCCAGGTGATGAGGCAAGGGCAAACACTGCAGGCAGAGAGGACAAAGGACGTATCACGTATACTTTGCAAGGGGGAAGGCAGGGAACAGCAACCTGAATAAAAGTCCTGATTGAAATGTCTCTTTTTCCAAATATTTTTCAGCCCAAATAAAATAATGGTTGTGATATCCAAGTCTGAAAATGGACTTGCTCAGGTCGTTTCTCCTAAGGCTTGTACATTGTTGAAAGTACATGTGCTCACTTGGGAGAGAGAGCCCTGGATGTTCAAGCCACTGAAATCCATGGATGTCCAGCTCAAAGGCAGTAGCAGGGACACAAACCTAAACCTTCAAACCTCGATGTTTATGTTGCTCTTGCTCAGCTAGAAGAGTCTTTTCCCTTTGCTTCTCTTGCTGTTCCCTTTGCTTCTCTTGCTGTCAGGAAGTTCACTCTTCCCTGTCCATCACAACAATGATAATTAACACTTTTTTTTTTTTTTTTTTTTTTTTTTTCTGGCAAATATACAGCAATGGTATTAAGATACAAGAATATGTCATAAAACCAGTAGGCATTTTTAAAAACTCACATTTATGCCTACCCATCCCTGTTTGTAGAAATTATGCTTACTATGGGAGAAGCACTGATAAGGAGACAGAATAAGTAGGAGACATAAATTAAAATAAAACATGCAGAACACAATTTCAGTCAAAACATTTAGAAAGAGAGCTTGGTTAAGCCAGCTCTTTTTAAGAGATGATGAGAATCCAAAGGAAACTTTGTAGTTGCTCAAATCCTAGAGAAAATTTGACAAATGATTTTTTTCACAGGTTACCTTTAGTTATGTTAGTTTTTATGTGTGTATAACATACACTTGTATATGAATAAAGGATCATGCTATATATAATTTTTTTTGTTGTTGTTATTATTAGTAGAGATAATAGGCTGATGTTCTTGTGAAAATATAAAAGTTAAATTTCAGTGTATTGTTGTAGCAAAATTAGTTTTCCAAAATTTGCAAGAACCAATTGTTTGTTTGTTTGTTTGAATTACACTTTTGGTGTTTTGTTTTGCTTTGTAGGGAGGTGGGGTTTTTCTTGTTGTTGTTTGTTTGCTTGTTTCTTTTCCTGTGAGATGACAATGAAACAAGAAGTTATAATTTCATATTATTTTATTGCAGCTTATTCACCACTAAGAGACTAAAGATTAACAATGGAACCATCAAAAGATTTTGTATTCAAGTACAAAGGATTTTACTTTGGTGTAAATACTTCAGTCGAGCACGTAGCTTCTCTGGAGAATTTTGAAATCAAAGACAGTGACATATTTATAGCTACTTATCCCAAATCAGGTAAGAATGGAACTGTTTCCGAAGAGGAAATAAATCTGCCTTTATTCAACCACCTAATCGCAGCTGTGCCTAAGGTTGTTAGCTTTGCTTTTAGACATGAACCGTCTCTGAGGATATGTGGTGCAGCATTAAGTACAAATCCTGCATAGCCATGGCCTGAACAGCAGGACACAGGATGCCTGCTTTTGTCCAACTGAGTTGATCTACCTCATTCTTGGACTCCGTGCTCAGAACAAGCTATGGCCAAAACAAGCTGAGCTCTTGAAGGTACAAGAAGCCCATGGAGAGGTCCTGAGTGGCAGTGGTAGGGGACAGAAAGCCCAAGTGATGCTAGCTCATCATCAGGTGGTGCTGGAGCAAGCCGTACAAGTAGGCAGAGGGTCTGGATGGGAGGGCAGCATTTAAGGGACAAAGCTGTAACAGCACTCAGATGAGCACATCTTTGGAAGCGAGAGCTTTGTGTTGCAAAGTGATGTAGCACCCACTGACAGGAAAGAGTTGGCAGATGATTCTGAGTTATGAATTGCACAGAATATTGTCTCCTTCCCATTCACATCTTTCCCTCTGAAAATATTTTAGAAGTGTGGACCACAGAAATTAAACATCTCATGTTGCTACAACAACCTGAGGAAAGACACAATTTGTGTGGAAGCTGAGTATGCTGGGTGAAAGAACTGAAGGCTTAGTTACCTGCCATGGCTTTTATGGTTATTATCTTCAGTATGCAAAGCTGTATTTATATTCACAAAGTGAATATAAAGTATTCATATTCACCTACAACTGTGCAGAGGCTGTGTTTTTGGCAATATATTGTCTTTAAATAAAAATTAAAATAAATAATCAAACAATGTTCAAACAAAAAGCTTTTCTTCTCAGGAACCGTGTGGACTCAGAACATTTTGAGCTTGATACTTCATGAAGGCCACCGAAATGGAACAGAAGATATGGAGCTCATGGACAGAATCCCATGGCTGGAATACAATATAAAAAATAAGGATTATACAAGTCTTCCTGTGCCTCGTGCTTTTGCCACGCACCTGCCTTACTACTTACTTCCAAGAGACCTGAGAAACAAAAGAGGGCGTGTAAGTGATGTTATTTTTGCAATGTACTTAAACACAATGATGAAAATTTGCCTCAGTGATTTTTGTGGCAGAGCTGTGCTCACGGGAGCTGTGGAGGCAAGCCTGTAGTGCTGCAGTTAGGTTCTTCACAGATACAGGTGTAGTGGAAAACTGCAGAGTTCTCACCACTTTCTTCTCAATCCCAGTGAAATTTGAAAGAGAAATATCCTAAGAAGAAAAGAGGATTTGAAATCCAAATGATGCCCAGCAAAGAATGGGAAAATTGACCAAAATCACACAGGCTACACATGTCAGAAAATATATTATGATTTCAGGAAAATCTTGTTTGGGGGCATCTGTCCCCCCTCTGCTGGAATACATAATTCAGTTTGTTCTTATTTTATAGCAAACCATAGAAAGTTTTTTTTTTTTCTCTGTGATTTCAACTCAGAGCTTTTGAATTTGAGTTCATTGAGTTCTCCTGCACTGTATCTAGGAATCCTTATTGGAAATACACCTTGGAAATAATAATTTTGTTTTGCTAAAGGCAATCAGAGAACTTTTCAGTTAACAGGAGTCTAATGCAGTAATTTTACCCAGTTAGAAATGCAGTTTGAGAGCAGGGTTTTTCTCTCTCCCTGCAAACACCTGTAGCCTCATAAGGGCAATGTGCCCATCTGAGAGGCAGGAGGGTTCCCATCTTACTGGAGGTGCCCAGTGTTTGCCTGAGGCAGAAGTCAGCAAGAGCCAAAATAACCCTTGACAGTAACAAGGATTTCCTTTAGGACGATGGGACTCCCCCTTGTCATTCACAATCTTCTGCCTCTGGCACCAGCACCATGGAACAGCAGTTCAGGTCACAGAGCATGAATGCTGTTAACACTGTACCTGAGTTTTGATTTACCATAAATTATTGTACATTTCCTCATGAGTACCTACAGAAAGTACACCACAAAGGGAAGATTTGCTATACTACCTGTAAGCTTAACATGATAGTCACATTGAGACTGGTTTCTCACACTTTTGGTGGTAACTGTAAGGACATCTATGGACAACTGCACTGATGGTCAGGGTAACAGAGCCCTGTAACATCTCTGAGACCTGTTGTTTTGCAGATTATTTATGTTACCAGGAACCCCAAGGATGTGCTGGTTTCTTACTACCACTTTTCCAAATTCATCACAACACTAGAGGAAGTTCCAGATTTTAACATTTTCATGGAGAGGTTTTTAGCTGGCAAAGGTAGGATATCTTTCTTACTTAAGGAGTCCAAATCCTGGCCCATGCCCTCAGATTGAATAGAGATTAATTTCATCAATAAATAACAAGTACCCAGAACCCTCAGCTATGCTGTAACCTGGATCCAAAGCTTCAGAGGTTGCCTGAGCTTAGCACCATTTTCTGATTAACTTGGGTCCAAAGGTGGTAGCATACTCAAGGCATTGCTGCTCCCCAGCAATGTGCAATCTGCTTGTCTCATCTGCATTGGATACCAATTCAGAATATAGTCATTATGACTGAGGAGCTCTTAACACCTTCTGCACTTGGTTAGTGGAGCTGAACCCATAGGAAAAGACACGGTACAGGAAAAACAGGAAGTACATTTTTGCTTCTGCCATTATTAGTGCAGATTGCCAGAAACCAGAGGTGGTTTGCCACATGAGCATAAAGAATTGTCACCCATAGGCTGTGAGCACACATCCCACACCCCCTGTAAAAAGCCCATCTCATTATGCCTTTATGGGCATAACTGCCCTCTGAGTCTTGGGGAAAATGGAACAGAAGAGAGGAATGCCTACGCTCCTCTCCCCAAAAATACTGCACAGGCCCAAAAATGACTGATACTGTTACTGTTTTACTGTTAGCTGTAAATAACATTTCTCTCTCTCTCTCTCTCTCTCTCTCTCAATTATTTTCCCTTTGGCAAGTGCTTGCCAGTTGTTGGTTTGATCACGTTGCAGGCTGGTATGGCCATGCGGAGGATTTCAATATACTCTTCCTTACCTATGAAGACATGAAAAAGGTGAGGTCAATTATATCACTGCATTCAAGGTTTTCTCCTCTGTCGTGGTTTAACCCGGCCGGCAGCTAAACACCACGCAGCCGTTCGCTCACCCTTCCCCCTCCCTCTCTGGGACGGGGGAGAGAAATGGAAAGTGAAGCCCGTGAGTTGAGATAAAGACAGTTTAATAAGACAGGAAAATAACAATAACAACAACAACAACAACAACAACAACAACAACAACAACAACAACAATAATAATAATAATAATAATAATAATAATAATAATAATACAATGATGATAATAGTACTACTACTAATAATATGTACAAACAAGGGATGCACAATGCAATTGCTCACCACCCGCTGACCGATGCCCAGCCTAACCCCGAGCAGTCCGGCCCCCCTCCCCCGGCTAGCCACCCCTATATATTGTTTAGCATGACGTCAGATGGTATGGAATACCCCTTTGGCTAGTTTGGGTCACCTGTCCTGGGTCTGTCCCCTCCCAGCTCTTACTGCACCCCCAGCCTGCCTGTTGGCAGGACAGAGCAAGAAGCTGAGATGTCCTTGGCTTGGTATAAGCACTGCTCTGCAACAATTAAAACATTGGGGTGTTATCAGCACTCTTCTCATCCTAAGCCAAAACACAGCATTCCACCAGCTACTAGGAAGAAAATCAACTCTGTTCTAACTGAAACCAGGACAGCCTCCCATATCAAATGCATTTTCAGATTGTTCTTTATAACTATGTTTTATATTGGAAAGTGCTTAGTCCCTTATGGAGCAGAATCAAATTGAGATTTTTGACAGAATAAAGTCATTTTTTCTAATTGGTGCAAGATTGTATCAACCACTAAAGAATTATTGGTTAGATCACCTTCTACTAGGACAAAAGTAATCTTCTGTACAATCCCAAAACAAACAAACAAACAAACAACAACTAAAAAAAACCACCAACCAACCAACCAAAAAACTTTCTGAAAAAGTACAGGACAAGAATTTTGTAAAAAAAAAATCTGAAATATTATAGGACAAGACTTTTGTGAATAACAAAAAAATATGCTCATAACAGTTCCACTAAAGAAAATTAATACTCTATGGGGTCTTCCTGTGTCTTTGTGCAACTTCTCTTTTCCCCAAGGCAGCTCGCTGCCATAGCAGGCTACAGCATCCCTAACTCGAGAGCTCAAGACATGCAAGTGAGACTATGCTCTCATAAAAAACATGGCCTCTTTTGAACCCAAATTCATGCCCTTTTATGATCCTGTATTTAGTTCTTTGCATCATCAAGACCCTTCAAAGTAACATTATTGCAGGATCTCAGAAGTGCTGTGCTGAAGATCTGCAACTTCCTAGGCAAGAAGCTGAGTGAAGAGGAAATAGAAAGTGTTGTGAGACAGGCTACTTTTGAGAACATGAAGAAAGATCCCAGGGCAAACTACGAGAACCTGCCAGATGACATCGCAGACAAAAGCAAGGGTAGATTTCTACGAAAAGGTAAAATGGAAGCAGTCCAATGTAACAACTACCTAATTCCTCTTCTTGATACAAGATGTACCTAGGCCTTACGAACTTAGCTGGAATGCCCCCATCATCAGAGGGACAGGTCAGGTTAGCCATGATTAAATTCATAAGAGCTGTTTTATTGTTAAGGCATCACTGATTTTACCACATTTTCCTAAGAATGATAAAACATTGTGTTTTACTGATTGCAACAGAAGTTGCAGAAAGCCTGCACGATATCAGAGAAGATCTGAGGGTTGTGCTGAACCAGCGGTAAGGTTACCCTTGGTTCTCACTGGGGGCTGATATGGTTATGAGCAATTTGCTAAATGGATAGGTAGCTTTCACTGGGGAGAAAAGCATCTCTCAGACAAAAAAAAAAAAAAAAAAAAAAAAAAAAAAAGAAAAGAAAAAAAAAAAAAAAAGAAAAAAAAAAAAGGTGGTGCTTCTAGGCCTCCAAGAGACTTACCAACTTACCATCTAGACACAAGAGTGAATTTGATTTGAACAGTGACGGTCTACCAGGATAGGCTGCTTAAGGCTGAAAACAGTGCAGCCCTCCTTCACATGTGTTTTTTCTTACTTTTCAAGGCAAGAGTCATCTTCACAGTATGAGCATAGCCTCTTTTATCAACTACCCTCAAGGTAAACACGAGGCATCCTGGGCTTTCTTAGGATGGCCTGATGCACAGTGTAGGATGAGAGCTCTAGGGGTTAAAGAGTGGTGCAGTCAGAGAAGAAGAAGAAGAAAAAAAATAGGTGTTACTTTTAACACTTTCCCCCATCTCATATTTGATCTCAAAGGAATCACTAAAAAACACAACCAGTGAGCTGAGTAACGTTATGGAGAGACAGGACTATATGCTGCGCTATATTCACATCACCTAGACTTGGAAGTGAGTCCTCCGAAGAGCACACGGAGTCTCTCCCAGGGGACCAGCAGCTCAGAGATGCTGAGGAAGCCAGGAAGAGCTTCGTGAGGATAGCGCTCGCTGTCAGCAGACGGGCTTTCAGACAGGTGCATGTTCTGCTTCTCACCCCCCTTTGTTGCTTCTTTCTTCAGGCACTGTTGGAGACTGGAAAAATATGATGACAGTGGCGCAGAGTGAAAGGTTTGATGAAGTACTTAATGAGAAAATTAAGACCCTGCCCATCAAAATCACCTGGGATATTAACAGTGAAATGTAGGCTGGTTTTGACTCTCATCATCCTATGGAGTCGATGGATGTACCTGAAGTTCTAGAATAACAAAATACATCAATTTTCACCTGTGTTATAGAAAGAATACTGTAGCATCTCATTCAGAAAACATGCCTTGTCTGAGAGCTATTCAATTTCATCAGTTTCCTCTTTGTAATTTTACAAGATACTTACAAGTTAATTTTCAAAGTAAACTGTGAGTTCCTTTCTTTGTGTTTGCTTTTACATTCACTGACTTTAACAATACCAAAGTTGTAGAAACCCAAGTGAAGATAGATTGGTGTTAAAGATAGTTTAAAATTGTATGGAAATGTTTCTACTTGTGAATTTCTCGAGGCTTCTTTTGGTAGACCTTTAAATGTCTGGACTGCAAATAAGATTGACCGTCTGTGCTATAGATCTGGTTTCATATATTTCAATTTATACTAGCTTGGTAAACTCAAATACCCAACCCTTAGCTATTAAACTGGCCTTTTTGTTGCATTTTCTGGTGTTGCCTATTGACTGAAACACTTCATTGCATTGTCTATTACCGTTCTTCGGGTCATGTTTGACAATTTGCTGCTTGAAGTTTTTGAGAAAAACACACACCATAATCACAGTGGTTTCTTAAGTGAATGCCCACTCTGTCCTACCTAATGATCTACTAGACCTAGAGGTAAAAACCTGACAGTAACCTGTGACTCCTATACACATTAACACACTATCAGGGTTTAATCTGTCCTTGACACAACTCCATGCAGTGGCTTCCCCAAGGGCTTCCCATGAGAAGACAGGTACAGAGATGTATCTCAAGATTTTTTTCTACCAATAACTGAAAAAATGTTTATGTCCACACCACCACTCCTGACATGCACCCGGTCTGTGACATATTCACCTTTCTAGACAGCAATGTCTTTTATGTAGCTTACAAAGGGAAGTCCATCTCCTGAATATTTATCAATTTTGTCCATTGAAATTGCTCACAAACTGTAGCTCCCCCCCTTATCAAAGACACTGACAAGTCTCTGATATGCCTCCAGCATTTTTCCCCTCTAACACTCTTCTGTGTTTTTCACTATGGCCTTACTCAAGAGGGCAGAAGGAAGGATCACAATCTAAGGAAGAAACATTTTGTTCCATTTTTTTTTCCCTTTTCTTACTTTTTTATTTTTATTTTTTTTCCAGACACCAACTGCACTCACTGCTCCCAAAGACCAGCTTGCTCTTCTCATTTTCAATCCATCTGCTTTAGCCTTCTCACAGGTTCTACCTGCTTTTTGCTGGACAGAATTATTTCATGCACGGCATGCTCTTGGATCCTTCAGTTTGACATAGGTGACCTCATATCATTAGCTTACAAGAAGGTTTTTACGTACCCCCGATGGTACAGTCAGATCATCTTTTCTTCTGGAACTTCACATCCCCAATACCAAGAAAACTTACAAAAAAAAAACTCGTGATTTACAAAATTGCTACACCCCCTGGCATACAAGTTTGAGCTTCAGACATGGGGACTGGTGATTTTTTTCCACCCGTACATACTTACCCTAGCGACAGAAAACATAAACAAGTTCAAAGTCAGAAGACTACTGTGGGTGTTTTGCTGAGTTTACTTTTAGTACAAATAAAGCCTGGTACAAGTTGGACCTTGATCTTTTTTTTTTTTTTTTTCCAATGGTAGACTATAACAACAACACCAATCACAGAAATAAAAAGCCACATACTTGTCATACTACCCACACAGTGTTCCACAGCCCACTGATGCCAGCTACCTCTATCAGTTGGCAGATTTCACTAGCACTCTCAGTCAAATTCCCTTTTATTTCACAAATGTTAATGGATAATAAAGCTAAACAAATCAGAAGCTCAGTCTATGTTACTGAAATGTCTGTCAAAGACTTGGAGAAATGGACTTAAGCAATTTTTTTTTGTTATTTCAATCCTTAGCACCTCTGCTTGGAAACAAAAGATGCAAGTAACAATGAAAAATACATTTCTGCATTTTAACTTGAGAGTTGTAACTTTAAACAACACATCCTCTGCGTAAAAAACAATAAAAATATTAATGTGAAAACAGAATAGAAAACCCCATTAATCTAGGAATACCATTAGCAAGAAACTTGTTTTTCTCACTTAGATAACTCTTGTATCATCAGTGACTTAGAATACTTTTTCAGATTACCAAGTTTTGCACGGATTACACAGCATTCTTGAATTCAGTCCAGATTTAAGGAGAACCAAATCATTGTTTTTATGAAAAATATCCTAGTTTTAAATGTATAAACTGACAGTGGAAAGTAATTTTTTTTTTTTTTTTGAATGCAGCTGAAATGAGGCATAGCAGAAGAAAATTAAATTCAGTGTTGAACAGCATTTTAAAGTACACTAGCAATTGCACAGGAAGCTGGACACAGTCACTATGAAGCTTTCAATCCAACTGCATCTTTGGAAAAGTCAGATTTAACATCACATTAGCTTACAAGGTTTTTAAGCATATTTGGTAACGTCTGCTGGAACACAGATCCTGCTTATTGCTTTGAAACATACATCATCACTGAAACCTAGACGCTTATCTGGAGTTCTTAGGTGCCAAAATTAAAAAGATCAAATAGAGGATGGTAGGAACAAAGGCACGTGGTTAATTTATAAAAGCATTTATAGGGTACTTGAACATTTATTTCTGTCTATTAGAAATGCTTGTTTATTCATCTTGAATAGAAAAAGACATGACTACTGGAACATGTTATATCAGATCATCCTAAACAGATGTTCTCAAGTGGCACGAGCAGGTAATCTTATATATCATTAAATTATTTCTGGAATGAAATCTCTCATCTTGCATATGGAATTTCTATATACTAAAGTTCAAAAAACATTTATTCCTCTAAGCAATGACTCTAAGTTTTTAGAATCTTTCCAAATAAAAAAGAAGTATCTTATTTCCACAATTACTGTACATACACAGTTAAATTAATTCCCTTTAAGAAAGAAATGCCAAGCGGGAAAGCTCTATATGCCTTCCATTTCATTGTCATACCTGTGCACACTGAATTAGACCGATAAAAAAAAGAAAGAAAAGAAAAAGTAAAATATTGTATTAACTTCTGCTCCTCTCTGCTCCTAATTACTAATGTTGTCGATAAAAAGAGGAACAAAAATTAAATCAAGCAACTGAATAATTACAACCGTCTCTCAGTACTGCTTTAACCTTTTCATGGGTTATGTCAGTTCTCTAATCTCTGTGTTAGAGATAAGCAAACGTTGAATGGAAGCCAAAGAGCAAGGTGGTTGTGGGTGCACGCCTTGGTTAAATAGGAAACCTCAAACCTCTCTCGAAGTATTTGTGGTCACCGAATGGGAAAGGAATAACATACATCTCCGTGGGCACCAGAAAGAGAGCAGAGAAGGTAAGCAGGCCTGAAATTAATTATTGCAACTGTAGATCTGTGAGTTGAATGATGCTATACAACCCTGCCAGTAAAGCGAGAATAGTTGTGCACGGACCTCTTTTGTCGAACATTTTGAGAAGCGCTGTGGGAAGGAGATGCATAGGCACAGGGGCTGTGTGGGCAGGAGTTCGGCCGTGAGGAGCTAGGTGTCTGACAGCTGGTGCAGGATGATGAGTTTTACATCGGTTTTCTGTACAATTCAGCAAGGGATTGGAGTTGTGGCTGTGAGGCAGTCAAATGAGCAGAGTTGAAGTGTACAGTCACTGCGGGTGCAGGAGGTGAATCAGGGGACACCTTTCTGTCTGCAACTGCAGGCAGAATGTTCGACACATTGTTCAGATTCATATCCGGCTGGTAAGAGCATATTTGAATGCCTATTTCTTCTCCCATCAGATATGCTAGACCATGAATAATCTCTCCAGACAAAGAGGCAAGGCTATTTTTCCTCATATATTTTTATTGCATATTCATATATGTGCAAGAAAGAAAAATATGTTTTTTGTTTTGTTTCTTTTTTTTTTTTTGTTTACAGAATAAGATCATGTAATATTTCTGTGTACTATGCATGGAATGTGTCTTCCTTTAGTTTCTTAGAAACTCTTCATTCTTCCTCTAGGTAGCCATAAAAATATTCCCTCATTCCCCATATCCATTCAGTCTTAGGACTTTCCCAGATTCAAGTACTGACTTGAATTCAAATGTGTACCAAATCCTTGGTCTCTAAGTGGGGTTACTGCTGCTACTACTCTTCAGCCTTGTTTCTGGTGCAGTTAATGATTCATCAGTTATTTAATCTGTCTCTATAAAAGAACCCAGGTATATAAAAAACCAGTTAAAACTGAAACTTTTTGCTTGGCTGTTCCAGTGATGTGGCTGAGATCAACTAGGCATGCAGTTCCCCTACAGATGCTGGTGGTGGGCAGCTGGAGGAGAGCAGGGAGCATCAGCCCTAGGCTGAGCCACGGAACCAGCCTGAGGGACATCCATGTGTCCTCCTGAGGCTATACCATGGCAAGAGGTTACCTGGACAAGCAGCTTGTGTGCCCCTTGCTGCTTTATTTTGGCACCTGCGTTTTGGTGGAGCAGCCGCCAAGGGCCCAATGGCAGCAAAGGCCCCATGGGTGGTGTCCGTCTACATGCACGTGCCTCACCGGGGGCAGTCCAAGGGTGTTTCTCGAGGTACCTGGCTATGGCTTGGCAGACACGTCACACAGAAACACTGCTGGGCAATCCTGTGGCCAGCTGAGCTCACAGAGCAGGAGAGCCTAAACAGGAGAGAAGCTGGGCAATAAGGGATGGGATTGGTGGCCTCATTTCCAAGAACTGACTGCCACGATGAACCCGGGTCACTTGGCCGGTGGGAATTGCATAAGCTGCTGATCTGGCAAAACTGAGCTACAGTAAATAGCCAGGTGATGAGGCAAGGGCAAACACTGCAGGCAGAGAGGACAAAGGACGTATCACGTATACTTTGCAAGGGGGAAGGCAGGGAACAGCAACCTGAATAAAAGTCCTGATTGAAATGTCTCTTTTTCCAAATATTTTTCAGCCCAAACAAAATAATGGTTGTGATATCCAAGTCTGAAAATGGACTTGCTCAGGTCATTTCTCCTAAGGCTTGTATGTTTGTAGTGGGTTTATGTGGCTAGGTTTTGGTAGCAGAGGGCCATAGGAGGGACTTCTGTGAGAAGTATCTAGGAGCTGCCCCATGTTAGTTAATGGCCCCACTTCTGACCAGAGCTGAGCCAGTAAGTGATTGTGCCTCTGTAAGAGCATATTTAAAACAGGGGAAAAAACACTGTGCCACACAGCAGCTGGGACAGTGCGAGGAGTGAGGATCAGCCTTGCAGGCACCAAGGTCAATGAAGAAGGAGGGGGAGAGGTGTTCCAGGCACCAGAGAAGAAATCCCCTGCGGTCTGTGGTGAGGACCATGGTGAAGCAGGATGTCCCCCTGCAGCCCTTGGAGTACCACAGTGGAGCAGGGTTCCACGCTGTAGCCCATGGAGGAGACCACGGTGGAGCAGGTGGACCTGCACCGATGGAGGCTGCAGCCTGTGGAAGGCCCCTACCAGAGCAGATTCGGAGCCAGACCTGTAGCTCGCGAAGAGGAGACCACGCAGGTGCAGAGGGTCTGGGGGGAGCTGCTGCCCGAGGGAGACTCAGGTTGGAGAAGTTTGCACCTGAGGTATGGACCCTGTGGTATGGAATCATATCTGGAGCAGTTATTGAAGAGCTGCTGCCTATGGGAAGCCCACGCCGGATCAGTTCATCAAGGACTGTATCCCATGGGAGGGACCCCACAGCACAGGGGATGAGAGTGACCGAGAAGGAGTGGCGGAGAAGAAGCATTACAGACTGACCATAACCCCCGTTCCCCCATTCCCCTGAGCCACTCAAGAAGAGGAGGTGGAAGAAGGTGGATGGGGGGGAAGGTGCTTTTGGTTTCTTTCCTTTGTTTCTCACTTCTCTAGCTTGTTCGTTATAATCAGTTAAACTTACTATCTCCCTATGCTGAGTCTGTTTTGCCCATCACAGTAATTACTGTGCGATCTCCTCATCCTTGTCTTGACCCTTGAGCCCTTTTCATTGTATTTTCTCCCCACTCCTCTTTGAGGAGGGTTGAGTGAGAGAGCAGTTGTGATGGAGCTCGGCTGCCCAACTGGGGAAAAACAGCACAATGTTTTCTGAAGTACATCTGCTCACTTGGGAGAGAGAGACCTGGATGCTCAAGTTGCTGAAATCCATGGATGTTCAGCTTAAAGGGACACAAACCCAAACCTTCAAACCTGGATGTTCATTTTGCTCTTGCTCAGCTAGAAGAGTTGGTCTCTCTCTTCACTCTGTTAATCTTCCTGTATCTCCCAGAGAATTTGTTCTTCCCTACAATAATGATTAACTTTTTTTTTTTTTTTTTTTTTTTTCTGGAAATATGCAGCAATGGTATAAAGATACAAGAATACGTCATAAAACCAGTAGGCATTTTTAAAAACTCACATTTATGCCTACCCATCCCTGTTTGTAGAAATTATGCTTACTATGGGAGAAGCACTGATAAGGAGACAGAATAAGTAGGAGACATAAATTAAAACATGCAGAACACAATTTCAGTCAAAACATTTAGAAAGAGAGCTTGGTTAAGCCAGCTCTGTTTAAGAGATGATGAGAATCCAAAGGAAACTTTGTAGTTGCTCAAATCCTAGAGAAAATTTGACAAATGATTTTTTACACAGGTTACCTATAGTTATGTTAGTTTTTAAGTGTGTATAACATATACTTGTATATGAATAAAGGATCATGCTATATATCTATATTAATATTAGAAATATATATCTAAATTAATATTAGAAACATATCCTGATATTCTTGTGAAAATATGAAAGTTAAATTTCAGTGTATTGTTGTAGCAAAATTAGTTTTCCTAGAATTTGCAAGAACCAATTGTTTGTTTGTTTGTTTTTGAATTGCAATTTTGGTGTTTTGCTTTGCTTGGTTTGTCTTTGTAGGGTGGTGTTTTTTGCTTTTTACTTTGTTTATTTGTTTTTTTGTTGTTGTTGTTGTTTTTCTGTGAGATGACAATGAAACAAGAAGGTATAATTTTGTTTTTTCTTATTGCAGCTAATTCACCAATAAGAGACAAAAGATTAATAATGGAACCATCAAAAGAGTTTATGTTCAAGTACAAAGGGTTTTACTTTGGTGTAAATACTTCAGTCGAGCATGTAGCTTCTCTGGAGAATTTTGAAATCAAAGACAGTGACATATTTATAGCTACTTATCCCAAATCAGGTAAGGATGGAACTGTTTCCAAAGAGGAAATAAATCTGCCTTTATTCAACCACCTAATCGCAGCTGTGCCTAAGGTTGTTAGCTTTGCTTTTAGACATGAACCGTCTCTGAGGATATGTGGTGCAGCATTAAGTACAAATCCTGCATAGCCATGGCCTGAACAGCAGGACACAGGATGCCTGCTTTTGTCCAACTGAGTTGATCTACCTCATTCTTGGACTCCGTGCTCAGAACAAGCTATGGCCAAAACAAGCTGAGCTCTTGAAGGTACAAGAAGCCCATGGAGAGGTCCTGAGTGGCAGTGGTAGGGGACAGAAAGCCCAAGTGATGCTAACTCATCATCAGGTGGTGCTGGAGCAAGCCGTACAAGTAGGCAGAGGGTCTGGATGGGTGGACAGCATTTAAGGGACAAAGCTGTAACAGCACTCAGATGAGCACATCTTTGGAAGCGAGAGCTTTGTGTTGCAAAGTGATGTAGCACCCACTGACAGGAAAGAGTTGGCAGATGATTTTGAGTTATGAATTGCACAGAATATTGTCTCCTTCCCATTCACATCTTTCCCTCTGTCCTGTCCTCCCCTTCTGTTCTTCTTCACTATCTATATAAGGTGCCCTCTAATCCTTCTGTTGAAGCTCCACTGCTGTGCAGAAAAATTGTCTAGGTTAATGAGGCCAAGCAGAGTAAGACCATCATCACAGCCATGAAATTATGATTTGTGCTTTCTAAGCATGGTGTTTGTTTTGTGGCATATTACAACACATTTCAGGAATTCAGGAAGCAAAAGTCTTTCAAGATCCCTTACAGACAAAAATATTTTAGAAGTGTGGACCACAGAAATTAAACATCTCATGTTGCTACAACAACCTGAGGAAAGACACAATTTGTGTGGAAGCTGAGTATGCTGGGTGAAAGAACTGAAGGCTTAGTTACCTGCCATGGCTTTTATGGTTGTTATCTTCAGTATGCAAAGCTGTATTTATATTCACAAAATGAAAAAAAGTACAACTGTACAGAGGCTGTATTTATGGTAATATAATGTCTTTAAAGAAAAATTAAAATAAATAATCAAACAATGTTCAAACAAAAAGCTTTTCTTCTCAGGAACCGTGTGGACTCAGAACATTTTGAGCTTGATACTTCATGAAGGCCACCGAAATGGAACTGAAAATATGGACATCATGGACAGAATCCCATGGCTGGAATACAATATAAAAAATAAGGATTATACAAGTCTTCCTGTGCCTCGTGTTTTTGCCACGCACCTGCCTTACTACTTACTTCCAAGAGACCTGAGAAACAAAAGAGGGCGTGTAAGTGATGTTATTTTTACAGTGTACTTAAAAACAATCTGGAAAATTTGCCTCAGTGATTTGGTCCAAATCCTGTCTTTTTCCTGTTTTAGTTCCCCATGCCTTGGTATAAATATCACCAGCCTAATACATGTGGGGAGATCAGTGACCTTCTAGAGCCCATCAGTTCTGTTTCCTCTTGCCAAATCTCTCCGCCCTAACACTGCTAGAGAGATTCGTGGTACAGCAGTGTATCTCAGGAGGACCTGCCAGGGTCAAAGACTTGGACTGATCTTACTCTTGGGAAAACCTCCAATTCCAGTGAAATTATTAGTCTGGAAAAAAAAAAAAAAAAAAAGCCTCTGACACTGATGAGTGGCACAGGACTACAGTAGAAAGAGAGATAACATGAAACCCACCTCTTGTTCATCGGTGCTGGGAGTTTCTGAATCAGGCTCCTTACGGTGAATTGTGTCACAGCTCAGGGGCTCTCTTCCATTACAAAAAACTCCTAGAAGCAAATGTAGCCAGTCTACAACACTAAGGCTCACTTACTGAACATGGACATACAGGAAAGTCTGAAGACATACAGGCATTGTCTTGTTCTGACATTGAATTGCCTTAACCACCTTTCAACAAATTCCTGCATTGCTCCCTGGCAAAGTATCTCATGACAAGATGCTTCTGCTATTCTTTCTTGCAGCAGTCCCCTTTTGCCCCTTCCATCCTCATTTCTGCTGTGAGGTTTCCTGGGGCTGAGTGAGCAGATACCTGTGGCAGAGCTGTGCTCACAGGAACTGTGGAGGCAAGCCTGTAGTGCTGCAGTTAGGTTCTTCACAGATACAGGTGTAGTGGAAAACTGCAGAGTTCTCACCACTTTCTTCTCAATCCCAGTGAAATTTGAAAGAGAAATATCCTAAGAAGAAAAGAGGATTTGAAATCCAAATGATGCCCAGCAAAGAATGGGAAAATTGACCAAAATCACACAGGATACACATGTCAGAAAATATATTGTGATTTCAGGAAAATCTTGTTTGGGGGCATCTTTCCGCCTCTGCTGGAACACATTATTCAGTTTGTCCTTATTATATCAAACCATAGAAAGGTTGTTTTTTTTTTTTTTTTTTTTTCTCTGTGATTTCAACTCAGAACTTTTGAACTTGAGTTCATTGAGTTCTCCTGCACTGTATCTAGGAATCCTTATTGGAAATACACCTTGAAAATACAACTGTACCAGAGTTGTGATTTACCAGAAGTTATTGTACGTTTCCTCATGAGAACTTGCAGTATTTGCAGAAATATGATGCTAACTCAAAGAGAAATTTAAAATGATTTTCTAGTGTTGATATTTCAACCTGACTACCTTACACAAGTGAAAAGTATCACTGTAACGTGGACCCCACGAGGAGTTAGCCACAGGCACTGAATGACCACATAGGGAGTGCTTGCTGCTCTACCTGTAAGCAAAATTACATTCTCCAGTATTTACTTAACATGATTGTTGCATTGAGACTGGCTTCTCATCATTTTAGTGGTACCTGTAAGGACATCTATGGACAACTGCACTGATGGTCGGGATATCAGAGCCCTGTAACATCTCTGAGACCAGTGTTCTTTTTTTTTTTTTTTTTTTTTTTTGTAGATTATTTATGTTACCAGGAACCCCAAGGATGTGCTGGTTTCTTACTACCACTTTTCCAAATACATGAACATAGTAGAGGAGGATCCAGATTTTAATAGTTGCATGGAGAGGTTTTTAGCTGGCAAAGGTAGGATATCTTTCTTACTTAAGGAGTCCAAATCCTGGCCCATGCCCTCAGATTGAATAGAGATTAATTTCATCAATAAATAACAAGTACCCAGAACCCTCAGCTATGCTGTAACCTGGATCCAAAGCTTCAGAGGTTGCCTGAGCTTAGCACCATTTTCTGATTAACTTGGGTCCAAAGGTGGTAGCATACTCAAGGCATTGCTGCTCCCCAGCAATGTGCAATCTGCTTGTCTCATCTGCATTGGATACCAATTCAGAATATAGTCATTATGACTGAGGAGCTCTTAACACCTTCTGCACTTGGTTAGTGGAGCTGAACCCATAGGAAAAGACACGGTACAGGAAAAATAGGAAGTAGATTTTTGCTTCTGCCATTATGAGTGCGGATTGCCAGAAACCAGAGGGGGTTTGCCACATGAGCATAAAGAATTGTCATCCATAGGCTGTGAGCACACATCCCACACCCCCTGTAAAAAGCCCATCTCATTATGCCTTTATGGGCATAACTGCCCTCTGAGTCTTGGGGAAAATGGAACAGAAGAGAGGAATGCCTACGCTCCTATCCTCAAAAATAATGTGGGTGCCAAAAAAAGTGACTGATACTGTTACTGTTTTACTGTTAGCAGTAAATAACATTCTCTCTCTCTCTCAATTATTTTCCCTTTGGCAAGTGATCGCCAGTTGTTGGTTCGATCATGTTGCAGGCTGGTATGGCCATGCGGAGGATTTCAATATACTCTTCCTTACCTATGAAGACATGAAAAAGGTGAGGTCAATTATATCACTGTATTCAAGGTTTTATCTTCCCGTACAAATGTATTTTCAGATAGGTCTTTATAATTACGCTTTGTATTGGAAATTGCTTAGTCCCTTATGGTGTAGAATCAAATCGAGACGTTTGAGAGAATAAAGTCATATTTTTTCTTTGGTGTGAGATTTTATCAAAAAAAAAAAAAAAAGAATTATTGGTTAGATCACCTTCTACTAGGACAAAAGTAATCTTCAGCACGACCTCAAAAAAAAGTTTCTAAAATAGTACAGGACAAGGCTTTTGTGAGTATCTTCAACACAAAAAATGTGCTCATAACAGTTCTACTAAAGGAAACAAATGCTTAAGAGGCAGTTGCTAAGGCACTTGAGGAGCTCTCAGATTGCTGACCAAATGTTCCCTGTTTGGTGTCTGTCTGTGCCTTTGTGCAATTTCTACTTCCTCTTAGGAAGTGCTCCAAAAGGGCACTGCCACAGCGGGTTACAGCATCCCTAACTCGAGAGCTCAAGACATGCAAGTGAGACTATGCTCTCATAAAAAACATGGCCTCTTTTGAACCCAAATTCATGCCCTTTTATGATCCTGTATTTAGTTCTTTGCATCATCAAGACCCTTCAAAGTAACATTATTGCAGGATCTCAGAAGTGCTGTGCTGAAGATCTGCAACTTCCTAGGCAAGAAGCTGAGTGAAGAGGAAATAGAAAGTGTTGTGAGACAGGCTACTTTTGAGAACATGAAGAAAGATCCCAGGGCAAACTACGAGAACCTGCCAGATGACATCGCAGACAAAAGCAAGGGTAGATTTCTACGAAAAGGTAAAATGGAAGCAGTCCAATGTAACAACTACCTAATTCCTCTTCTTGATACAAGATGTACCTAGGCCTTACGAACTTAGCTGGAATGCCCCCATCATCAGAGGGACAGGTCAGGTTAGCCATGATTAAATTCATAAGAGCTGTTTTATTGTTAAGGCATCACTGATTTTACCACATTTTCCTAAGAATGATAAAACATTGTGTTTTACTGATTGCAACAGAAGTTGCAGAAAGCCTGCACGATATCAGAGAAGATCTGAGGGTTGTGCTGAACCAGCGGTAAGGTTACCCTTGGTTCTCACTGGGGGCTGATATGGTTATGAGCAATTTGCTAAATGGATAGGTAGCTTTCACTGGGGAGAAAAGCATCTCTCAGACAAAAAAAAAAAAAAAAAAAAAAAAAAAAAAGAAAAGAAAAAAAAGAAAAAAGAAAAAAAAAAAAAGGTGGTGCTTCTAGGCCTCCAAGAGACTTACCAACTTACCATCTAGACACAAGAGTGAATTTGATTTGAACAGTGACGGTCTACCAGGATAGGCTGCTTAAGGCTGAAAACAGTGCAGCCCTCCTTCACATGTGTTTTTTCTTACTTTTCAAGGCAAGAGTCATCTTCACAGTATGAGCATAGCCTCTTTTATCAACTACCCTCAAGGTAAACACGAGGCATCCTGGGCTTTCTTAGGATGGCCTGATGCACAGTGTAGGATGAGAGCTCTAGGGGTTAAAGAGTGGTGCAGTCAGAGAAGAAGAAGAAGAAAAAAAATAGGTGTTACTTTTAACACTTTCCCCCATCTCATATTTGATCTCAAAGGAATCACTAAAAAACACAACCAGTGAGCTGAGTAACGTTATGGAGAGACAGGACTATATGCTGCGCTATATTCACATCACCTAGACTTGGAAGTGAGTCCTCCGAAGAGCACACGGAGTCTCTCCCAGGGGACCAGCAGCTCAGAGATGCTGAGGAAGCCAGGAAGAGCTTCGTGAGGATAGCGCTCGCTGTCAGCAGACGGGCTTTCAGACAGGTGCATGTTCTGCTTCTCACCCCCCTTTGTTGCTTCTTTCTTCAGGCACTGTTGGAGACTGGAAAAATATGATGACAGTGGCGCAGAGTGAAAGGTTTGATGAAGTACTTAATGAGAAAATTAAGACCCTGCCCATCAAAATCACCTGGGATATTAACAGTGAAATGTAGGCTGGTTTTGACTCTCATCATCCTATGGAGTCGATGGATGTACCTGAAGTTCTAGAATAACAAAATACATCAATTTTCACCTGTGTTATAGAAAGAATACTGTAGCATCTCATTCAGAAAACATGCCTTGTCTGAGAGCTATTCAATTTCATCAGTTTCCTCTTTGTAATTTTACAAGATACTTACAAGTTAATTTTCAAAGTAAACTGTGAGTTCCTTTCTTTGTGTTTGCTTTTACATTCACTGACTTTAACAATACCAAAGTTGTAGAAACCCAAGTGAAGATAGATTGGTGTTAAAGATAGTTTAAAATTGTATGGAAATGTTTCTACTTGTGAATTTCTCGAGGCTTCTTTTGGTAGACCTTTAAATGTCTGGACTGCAAATAAGATTGACCGTCTGTGCTATAGATCTGGTTTCATATATTTCAATTTATACTAGCTTGGTAAACTCAAATACCCAACCCTTAGCTATTAAACTGGCCTTTTTGTTGCATTTTCTGGTGTTGCCTATTGACTGAAACACTTCATTGCATTGTCTATTACCGTTCTTCGGGTCATGTTTGACAATTTGCTGCTTGAAGTTTTTGAGAAAAACACACACCATAATCACAGTGGTTTCTTAAGTGAATGCCCACTCTGTCCTACCTAATGATCTACTAGACCTAGAGGTAAAAACCTGACAGTAACCTGTGACTCCTATACACATTAACACACTATCAGGGTTTAATCTGTCCTTGACACAACTCCATGCAGTGGCTTCCCCAAGGGCTTCCCATGAGAAGACAGGTACAGAGATGTATCTCAAGATTTTTTTCTACCAATAACTGAAAAAATGTTTATGTCCACACCACCACTCCTGACATGCACCCGGTCTGTGACATATTCACCTTTCTAGACAGCAATGTCTTTTATGTAGCTTACAAAGGGAAGTCCATCTCCTGAATATTTATCAATTTTGTCCATTGAAATTGCTCACAAACTGTAGCTCCCCCCCTTATCAAAGACACTGACAAGTCTCTGATATGCCTCCAGCATTTTTCCCCTCTAACACTCTTCTGTGTTTTTCACTATGGCCTTACTCAAGAGGGCAGAAGGAAGGATCACAATCTAAGGAAGAAACATTTTGTTCCATTTTTTTTCCCTTTTCTTACTTTTTTATTTTTATTTTTTTTCCAGACACCAACTGCACTCACTGCTCCCAAAGACCAGCTTGCTCTTCTCATTTTCAATCCATCTGCTTTAGCCTTCTCACAGGTTCTACCTGCTTTTTGCTGGACAGAATTATTTCATGCACGGCATGCTCTTGGATCCTTCAGTTTGACATAGGTGACCTCATATCATTAGCTTACAAGAAGGTTTTTACGTACCCCCGATGGTACAGTCAGATCATCTTTTCTTCTGGAACTTCACATCCCCAATACCAAGAAAACTTACAAAAAAAAACCTCGTGATTTACAAAATTGCTACACCCCCTGGCATACAAGTTTGAGCTTCAGACATGGGGACTGGTGATTTTTTTCCACCTGTACATATTTACCCTAGCCACAGAAAACATAAAACGAGTTCAAAGTCAGAAGACTACTGTGAGCCTTCTGCTGAGTTTACCTTCAGTACAAATAAAGCCTGGTACAAGTTGGATCTTGATCTCCTATTCTTTTTCCAATGGTAGACTATACCAACAACACCATTCATAGAAATTAAAAAGCCACTCATACTGCCTACCAGCTACCTCTATCATTTGGTAGATATCACAAGCATTCAGTACTGAAAGGAAAATCAAATCCATGGTAATAAATGCACCTATGTGAAAGAATTATGCCTGTGCAGTCTCTTCTGAATTGGAGCCCATTTGCAATGCACTGAAGTGCTAATAAGAAAATAAAAAGACTATCAGATATTGTAATAAGAGAGCACAGTTATGTGTCTGCTCTTTCTCTCAGGATGCAGGCTATCTGCAGGTTGGATCGAGGCAGAGTCTACCGTCTGGTCCAAGAAACTTTGGACTTCAGCAACCACACAGTTAAAACTGAAGGTACTTAGGACACATCTTATCCTGATGGTTAGAAGCAGAAAGTGGAAGTTGAATCTCCCCAGGGAATTGTACTTGAAGCTCTGCCTTTTTGGCCAAAGCACGCTAACCACTGACCTATTATTAAAATAGGAAATCAGAAGTGTATGTTACTCCAAGGTCTTGTTTGCCTCAAAGCCGGCAGCTGTCATTGCACTTTTGTATGAAGTCTTGTCTTTGCAGCTTGCCAGATGTGGCCTGAGATGGCATTCCTGCAGCATCTTGATCTAGTGGGCACCATCTGTTGAATTCTACTAGAGCTCTGACATAAAGTTCAGCAGGATCAAACCTATATTAGCTGTGGCCCCATAGTGCAGCATTGCAACCCATAATAGTCTCTCTACATGGATTACAGCGTAAGTTTTCGACTTGCAGATTTAACAGCAAGATACAGCCACGGTTGTTGGCATCATGAGTTTGAATTACTAAAATTCCATCAGAGTTAATTGATGGGATTTTATTAGACTAATATGAATTAGAGTTCTGTTTAACTCAAAGCAAATTTTGAGTAAATCATCAAAACTTCTTCCACCAAAAAAAAAAAAAAAAGCCCGCCTTTCAGTCCATGTCAGCAAACTAAATCACACAAATGTAGCTGAGCCCGCTCTCAGTCAAATTCCCTTTTATTTCACAGCTGTTAATGGATAATAAAGCTAAACAAATCAGAAGCTCAGTCTATGAAATGTCTGTCAAAGTCTTGGAGAAAAGGACTTAAGCAATTTTTTTTTGTTATTTCAATCCTTAGCACCTCTGCTTGGAAACAAAAGATGCAAGTAACAATGAAAAATACATTTCTACATTTTAACTTGAGAGTTGTAACTTTAAACAACACATCCTCTGCGTAAAAAACAATAAAAATATTAATGTGAAAACAGAATAGAAAACCCCATTAATCTAGGAATAACATTAGCAAGAAACTTGTTTTTCTCACTTAGATAACTCTTGTATCATCAGTGACTTAGAAAACTTTTTCAGATTACCACATTTTGCACGGATTACACAGTATTTTTGAATTCAGTCCAGATTTAAGGAGAACCAAATCATTGTTTTTATGAAAAATATCCTAGTTTTAAATGTATAAACTGACAGTGGAAAGTAATTTTTTTTTTTTTTTTTGAATGCAGCTGAAATGAGGCATAGCAGAAGAAAATTAAATTCAGTGTTGAACAGCATTTTAAAGTATACTAGCAATTGCACAGGAAGCTGGACACAGTCACTATGAAGCTTTCAATCCAACTGCATCTTTGGAAAAGTCAGATTTAACATCACATTAGCTTACAAGGTTTTTAAGCATATTTGGTAACGTCTGCTGGAACACAGATCCTGCTTATTGCTTTGAAACATACATCATCACTGAAACCTAGACGCTTATCTGGAGTTCTTAGGTGCCAAAATTAAAAAGATCAAATAGAGGATGGTAGGAACAAAGGCACGTGGTTAATTTATAAAAGCATTTATAGGGTACTTGAACATTTATTTCTGTCTATTAGAAATGCTTGTTTATTCATCTTGAATAGAAAAAGACATGACTACTGGAACATGTTATATCAGATCATCCTAAACAGATGTTCTCAAGTGGCACGAGCAGGTAATCTTATATATCATTAAATTATTTCTGGAATGAAATCTCTCATCTTGCATACGGAATTTCTAAACCTTAAAGTTCAAAATTTCTTTACTCCTCTAAGCACTGACACTTTAGTGCAATCCTCTTTTCAAAGGTTGAAGCTGGAGCAGCTAAGGCAATCTACCAGACGTGTTTTAAAATCCAGAAGTTTCTAATCAAGGTGCATGGTGGTTCTCTGTTCGGAGATCAGTTTCTTGAAACCTTCCATACCATCCTTCTAGCTGACGCAGTCTCAACCACAGCCTATTTGAATATCACACTTCTTGTAGTATTTTTTTTTTTGAAGATGCAAAGGGGGAAGGAGTCTACCATCAAGCTAGTAGCTCCATAAGCAACTCATCTGAATGGTTGACCGTGTAACATCCCATCCACTAGTCGATATGCACCTTTACTGTATGTCAAGACTTTTACTGGCTGCCAACAATACGCTTCTAAACCAACTCTTGTTACATTCAAACTTACATGCACTCTGTAAATACCGTTAATGTATTCTGTTGATAGTGTTTTCACAATGTTTGTTTTCACAAACATTCTTTTTTTTTTTTTTTGGGGGGGGGGAAGGGAGAAGCATGGATGTTTGTTAATGCACAAAAAAAAGGGCTTTATAAAGCCTTTTCTAAACAAATCAAACATTTTTTTAAGAGGACTGTATGACTCAGATTTATTTTTCTTTATTTTTTATTTTATTTTATTTATTTTATTTATTTTTCTACAAAGTTGAACTAGTCATTTTGAAACTATTATCCTGAACCATGGCAAAAGATTTTACTTTAGTAAAATGGATATGGCTATGCCTTATTAGAAGTTGACTAGTGCTGCCAATCTGCAGCTGTTCAGCTAGTAAATTGGGACATCAGAACAGAACTGACCACTACTTGCAATGCGTGTAATAAAATTTCAAAGAAAAAAAAAACCTGCATAGTATGTGATCCCTTTTATTCACTAAACTTGCCCGTGCATATCCTAGGTGGAAGATAGCAGAACAGCTGCTCGGCTTTTGCATGTAGATGTGTTTAGTGACTGCTATGACATCTTTATGTTTTGCTTCTTGTCACGTCTCTTCACAGAACACTCACAGAAGTGGAAAGGAAAAAAAAAAAAAAGAGAAAATAGAGTATTTTCAGACAGAACAATATGCCTCAAATTTTTCATTTGAAATATTAAAGTCAATTTATTTATAATGAAAGTCATCAGAAGACTGTTCTCCTGGATTTAAAATATTTTTTCTTTAAAAAAATAAAACCAATACACACTACTACAACCACAGATGCTGTGGCTTTTCTGCCTGCTTATCTCTCCTTACATAAGTCCATGCTGATGACAGAGCCAGTACAAAAAAATATCTAATCGCTATCTAAATTAACAGGGTTGTAGTCAGGGTCATCCTCTTCATCCTCCAACTCTAAATCATCCATTTCTTGGAATAAAGATTCATCAACCTCCACACTGTTTCCAGCTGCAAAGAACAGAAAAATAATTTATTTTTATGCAAGAAGAAAACAGTACCTGAACAACAAAATACACAATGCTTGTATATTCATTCTCTGTACATTCATTCTTTGAAAAGAACGGCACTGAACATTTGCTGTTTGTTATTTTGTGTATTTTAATCCTCTTTCTCTTATATACTCAGTCTTAAGTTCTAAGTCTCCTCAGTCTTGCTTGAATTCTAATGTTGTTTTTAAACCTTCTTGAGTAAACTACGTTCGGTTTGTATTGCTTAATTCTTATGAAACCATTTTCCATATAATCCTTCCTATTACTAATTATTACCATTAGTAATTATTACTAATTATACGTACAAAAATAAAATGAATATTCCCATGTATTCTTAAGATAATTTTCCCAGAAATTCCCATATATCTATAAAAATACACACAATAAGGAACATCAGAACATACAGAATTATTCTTTAAAAAGTATTTTCTCAGCAAGCAAATTTGAAAGGCAGACAACTACTTTAGACAGTCAGTAATATATAACATAATTTTTTAGATTTAAGTTATAAAAGAAAGCTGAAGCTTTACATGCTTTTATATTTTCGTCTGAAATGATTAAAAGTTAACACATTAATCCAACTCATTTAGGCATAGAGCCCAAATACAGAGGTGAAATCTGTTCCTCCTTTGAGACAGTAAAATGTTGTGTCAATAACCCAACTTCACTTTAAGCATTTTGGGAGGAAGGCAAGGTTAAATTATGCCCTCAAAAAAGAAGAAACAAATCCTCTATGACTGCCATTTCAAGTTTATATTCAATGACATTCATGTACAACTTTTTTTTATTATTATTAAGTTGTTACATTCACATAAAACTAGACTCTTCTGCCTGGGTGTTTCTTTTCAATGCCAAGAGATAATGCAGTTACATTACAGGATTGCCCTAACTCAAGATCAGTCTTTTAAACTAGAACACTAAAAGGAGGTACAGCAAATGAAATAGATGGTATGTGACTGTGAGTTGATTCATCTTCAACAGACTTGCAAGTTTTATGTCTTTGGGCATAGTCTTACAAAATGTTCAGCTGGCACCAGAACATTATTTTCAGTAAGATAATAGACAAACCTACACAAAAGCACAAAGAAGAAATGCGTTGCACAGAGAAAAGTAACATTTAATTTGATATACAAGATGTTCATTATTGGTGTTGAAGTTCAGGGAAAAGAACATAGAACTTTGAGATGTGTGACTGAAATGGGGTCAAGAAGGCTGGCTAATAGAAAAAAAAAAAAATTGAGCCACTGTCTTTCAGTGGTGGAAACAAACAGAAATTTACCTTCCTCCAAGAACTGGATGTCAGATGTGTCAAGGTTGTGATCCATTTCAAACAGCTGTTTCCCTATAAGTTAAAAATAAATAAATAAATAAATATAACCAAGCAGAATTGTGAAATAAAAGCCTATGCTCTGTCCTTCCTGCATCGGTCCTCATCTTGCATTCCACAAGAAAACCTCTGTGGGAACTGGAGATAAGATGCTTTTTCCATCTTTTCAGATGGATAGGGCATAAAGGAAAAACAAGATGGATCTGTACATCAGTCACCAGCTTCTACATCTGTGAAGAAAACATCACATCATACAAAGTAAAGCCTTTCTAGTTGGGAGGTAGGGGAAGAAGAGGCCAAATCAGTAAACTGTCTGATGTAGAGCCTTTCTGTTGTTTAACAATACCCAACTATTTCTGCCAGAACAATGCTCAAAGTGGTATACCATCTGGCATAAAACCAAAGAAGCTTAAATGTGGTTTGGGAACCTTAATGACTTCAGCAGAAATCTTGAACTGTGTTTAAGCTGTATTTAACCCAATACAACACACAAAAAGACTTCACGAAACATGAAGAACAATAATTTAATACTATTTTAAAAGTTTAGTTATTACTATTGTCTTTAAGTGTTAAGATTACTTTTAAGGCTCGTCATGATATTCTGATAATATTGCAAAAGCTTCAGAACCAGTTTTATATCATACCGCTTAATTTATTTTTGCCTGCTTGTTCATCTTCTTTCATTTTTTTCCTTTTTATTTCTAGGAGTTCTGCATCAAACTTTGCTTTCCAGTTTAGGAAATTCTCAATTGTAACAGGAGTGCCATGAAAACGTTGCTAAAAAAAAAAAAAAAAAAAGAGCAGAAAATAAATCCGCAAATACCATCACCTAGCACAGCTAGGAGTAAAGATAAGCATTCTCTTCCTTATTTAAATTACAGCATCCCAGACACATCTGCTTGCTGTAAAACATTCTGATAAAGTAATCCTAAACCCAAGCATATGCAAACACATTCTTACTGTTTTTTCATTTTATTTTATTTTGCATCACGGAACTCACCCTTCAGAGTGCTGCACGGAGGTAGCAATTATTATGGAAAAATCCTAAATACTATTTTTGACCTAAAGTGAGTGTAATGGTTAGCAAAATATCACTTATAGAGGTTGTCCTTAAATAGGCAGCACTTCTTATAATCTCTTACGTGCAATCTGGACTGGAATTTTCTATAGAAATATAAATTTCTTCTTATATTTTTGGAGTTTTATATTTTTGTATTTTATTATATAAAATATAAATAATATTTTATATTTTACATAAAATAATATTTTTATATTTTTGGAATCTTTCTATTAAAAAATACTCTTCTCTCTTGTTAACAGAGAAAAAGGGCTGCTTTGTGGTTTTTTTCCTGCCATTTTCAGAAATACTGAACCTTCCAAGTTCCATTTCCCTCTAGCTACAGAAGTAAGTGAAGACTTAAGTAGTTACTCCAGCACATCCCATGGATGGAGAACTATTTCACAGTAGTTGCTAAAAAACGTGTAGGGAGGATAAACCATGTCCTGAAGACTGGTCCCACTGCTTCCACTCTACCTGCTCTGTCTACCAAGGATGAGACACCTCCTTAGACCAAGAGCAGCCTGTGTGCAGCACAGCACATACTATCCTTTTTATTTATTTTTTTTTTTATTTTATTACCTACTCCCTCTTGCCTCTTCAAACAAGAAACTGGATACAGTGTCTTTTGTTTTTAGGGAAAAATCCACGCTCCAGCCTTAAGAAGTAATGCTAGAGGTGACTGTGAATGTGCAAAACACCTCTGGAAAGACTGCTTCAGAAAATGGTTGGATGGGGAAAATCACTCAAGTATGTTCTAGTCTGTAAGTTTTAATTACATCAACTTTGAGCTGCATTGAGAGGAACATCTAGCCCACAGCTGTTCCTGCATCAAACCCATGCATAAAAAAGGCAAACAAAAAAAAAAAGGAAAATCTTTAATAATTTTTTTGTTAGAAACAGTGTTTTACATACTTTCTCTTCTTCTTCTGCTTCTCTTTCTTTCTGTTTCTTCTCCTCTTCTCTTCGTGTTTTTATTTGATCCACTATTTCATTTAATTTCTCCTGTACTGCAGAGACTAGAGTGAAGATCATTACCATTCCTAAATTTTCTTCTGCCTACAACACAAAGAAGGCAATCTCAAACAGAAGGAGAACCTCATACCTTCTGTAGCTTAATGCATGTATCTGTAAGGCAGACACGACTTGACAAGAATTACTGAATCAAAAACAGAAAAGTGTTTCCTCCTCATACCTTCACAATGTACTCTCTCTAATGCCAAGGATTGAAGAGTATCTTGTCTACCCCAAAATAATTATGTTATTGAAAAGAATTAAGGCAAAAGTATTTTTTTTTTAATCTTTCCAAATAAAATAGAAGTGGCTTATTTCCAAAATTACCATACATACACAGTTACATGAATTCACTGTAAGACAGAAATGCCAAGAGGGAAAGCCCTATAGCCTATAGGGCTTATAGCCTATAGTGCAATTTCATTGCACACTTCCATTTCATCTGTGCACACTGAATTAGCCCTATATTTTACCTCTGTAATGTCATTTACCTCACTAGTGTTATTTACCAAATTCCAAGTTCAAAGTCAGTCCTTACAGTATGGAATATATTTCATCAGTAGGCCATCCGCTCAGAGAACAACTGACTTGAGGGATAAATTCTGGCTAAAATGAGAAGTGATATCAAGAAAGTGATATCAAGATCAATCGAGGTATTCCATTTTCCTTACCTGTTGTTCTAACAGTTTTATTATGTCTGTGACATCATTATCTTCAAGATTCTCCTGGGAGACAATTTCATACAGTGGAGTTTCATCAGGATATTTTTCTCTATAGGTAAATTTAAGTGTTGTTTGGACAGCTACAAGACAAAAAAATGCAATTCTTATAGTGACTACTTTATGTAACTCTAATCGTATGTTCTTCTGTTGCATCAGTAGCCTAAAGATTTCACAGTAGGAAAACAATCTTTTCTTAAAGGAACAGCCATCTTACACAGATATTAAAACTATATAAAAAGATTTAAATATAAGGCAAGAGTGGTGAGAAATGAAGACTGTGAAATTTACCCTTATAGAAACTAATCCAGGAAATTCATGCCTGAAAGGACTTTAAGAAGACTCAAAAACTTTCCGTGCAAGAGTGGACATAGTAACCTCTTTTCCCCTACATCCCACTCACTGCTGGAGAAAACAAGGCTGAGTCGTAACAAACAGATTTAGACAAAACCTCAGCCCACTAAGGGCTGGATACCTGGTTGGAGTATCAACCACTGCATCAGGAAACAGGGTTCCACATGCATACTATCACAAGAACACAAGTATCCAAAAGATGTTAATAAGCCAAAAGAGCTTCCTAACAATCACACACTCAACCTGATGCCACCCAGAGCTAGGTTAACAAGGCAACAAGGCCAACAAAGAATCAAGTTCCTTCCTTTCGTGCATCCTGCCAGAACACCCAAAGTTCACCCAAAGACACTTGCAGAGCTCAGCTGAGAACACTTGTGCTGATACCAGAAATTTCAAATTCATGCACCTACCATCCTGAGAGATAAAGCATTCTTGGATGTGCCGGAGTATTTTGGAGCACCACAAAGCCTTTCCATACCAGAAGGGCACCAGATGCCCCAGCAGCAACATACTAAGACCACAATAACTACAGTCAGCCCTTCTGTAAGAAGAATTTTGGACAGACACTTCACAGGATGATAAAGTTTAAGAGCTTTCTGCACACGCAGTGCCTTACTTTACAGTAGTTGAGAATGTTTTTCTTCCATCTTAAACATGACAACCCTATTCCGTCTTTCACACATATCTTCCTCTGGGTAAGCCATGGCTCTGACCTTCGTGGAAAGGAACCAATCCAGCAAATCAATCGTAATGCATTGTTGAGGCTATCCTAAGTACAGTTTAATAACCCTAAATAGTTATTTCAGCTTCCAGAAACTGCTCCACAACAATAACTAAATCAACACTTTACAGCAACAATCATAAGCTACCCTGAAATGAATGAGCATGGGACAGAACAGCTGTTCTGGGGCCAGTACGGACAGTTCAGGCATTAGGTTTCTAACGCCATGTGAATGAAAAACTTCTCGTTTGATCTCCACAACTTTACAGTCTAGAGAGAAAGACATTTATTTTTACCCAACCCCTGGAAGAGGTTTTCTACAGTAGCTTAATAAATGTAAGATACTTAAAGTGGAAGTAGACTTTGGAAAAGAGCAGCCAGGTATATGGAAGCATAAGTTGAAAGTAGTTATATACACTAAAACTGAAACATGGTTGTAAACTTGTATGTTAATAATATAGGAGGGGAGACTATTATTTTGTAAGATGTGATCAACTTACTTTCATCATTTTCACCTGCTTCAGACGTCACAGTGATTGTGAAAGTCGTTGGCTTTTCTGACAATACTGTTAAAAAAGAGTGGTAAAAAAAGAAAGATACCATAAATTAGACAACTACTTCACATCGCTGAAATTGAATTTCTCTAGGACTAATGAGGCATAGAAGCACCTGGTTACAGCATTCAGAGCCTTTTCAACCTATTAAGAAGCTCTTTTCAGTTAACAACTGTTTTCCTTAGGATAGTCTGAAGCGCTCTTTGACTGACAGCACATTACATCAACAATACCAAAAGGTTTCTCCATGAAAAGAAAGAGTGCAGATCTACCTACCACTAAATGACTCGTGACAGAGCAACAAGTGTGTGCAGAAAGATCCCAAAACTAGTCTGCTGTATTGTGCTAGGTATGTATGGTAGGTATCCAGGGCATTGGTGGCCCTAGACTTTACAGCGTATCTGTTCCTTCTACTGTATTTAGAACAGCTTAAAGTAACAAATGTTTCTTAAAACAAAAAGATACACAATGATACACAATGGTACACAAAAAGATACACGTTCCTTCAAGAGCATAGGTCTGGAAGTAGCCTAAAAGGAGGAGCTTTAAACAGTCAATACCAAAAATTAAATCTGTGAGCAGTCAAGTTCACCTCCAAAAGCAAAGTATGGTCACTTTTAGCGCCCAGCTGGGAAGGAGGCTGCTAGAAGACAGACAACAAGCAGTTTTAAGTAGACAAAAATAAATAAATAATGGGAGCAAGCTCTATAACCTACTGTCAAGGACTAGACGGCTTCACCCCATCACTCAAGCGTGAGTTGCAGACCAAATTCTTGAACAGGGCTTAGTCTGGATCACGGATATAACCTATAAATGATCTAGTAGACACGATTTGTTGACTGAATTTTACCTATCTGTTTACATATCGCTATCACAATCTTTTCATAATCCTTCCTCCTTTGGGTACAAGCGCATTACTTGAGAGCACAGAAGCAAGAAGGGCCAGGATATGAAAATAACATCACAACAACTGACTCAGCACCCTCAGCAACCAGAGACCGCCTCACACAGCTTTAGCAGATAACCGCGGAGAACAGAAGCAGATTTTTCAGGCGAACTCCATAGAGAAGCGCTGCCGGCAGCCGCCCTCACGAAGCGAGGCAGGGCAGGGCAGGGCTGATGGCGAGCACGCAGCAAACCCTCAGCGACTCCCCGGCGCCCACTCCCGCACCCGAGGCCCTCACAGAAGGAGCCGGCAGCGATACCGCGAGCTCCGCAGCGGCGGCTCGGGGCCGGCCGCGGGTCGGGCCGTGGCTGAGGCGCGGGGGGCGGCGCTCACCGGTGAAGGAGTCGGGGTAGATGGACTGCAGGGCCTCCACCTCGTTGCGCTGCTCCTCGCTGTAGTCGGTCATCGCCCGCCGCCGGCCGCCCGCCCCCCGCAAGGCGCCTGCGCTGCGCCGCCCCGCGCCGCACAGCGGCTAGGCAGGCCTGGCGCCGCCCCGATCGGCCGTGGATGGCTTTGGGCTTTTGGGGGATGTTCCCTTCATCAGGGAGGCTAATTAGCGCAATTAACGCTAACCTGCATGCCCGTGTTCTGTGCTGGGGTCCCCCGCAGCTGCAGGCTGCCTGCAGGGCTGCATAGCCCGACAGGGCCATGCTCGAGCGGTGTAGGGGCAGGCTGACATCACCACGACACATAAAGCTCCTCCTTCAGAAGTGTGACCCCGTATTTTTATTTTATTTTTACACTTTAGTTTAAAACAGTAGCTGGGAAACACGAAGGGTCACTTAAAAGTTACACTCCCACAAGTAAAAGGCTGACGGCTCACTTTCACTTATCTACAAATCCCGTATCATTTCATAGCAGCACCGTAAAACAAGGGATAAAGTACAAAAATACACAAAATAAAGGTAGCAGCTCCCCCCCCCCCCCCCCCCCCCCCTTCATTTTAACTCTGAAGACAACATAGGATTTCGCAGAAACTTTAAGATACACGAATCGATTGCATGGTTCACAGACTGCACATAGTTAAAACCACACCAAGAAACCCAAAGAATTTGAAGTGAAATTAGCAATTGTGCTCACTAGCAGATACTTGGCTTCCAAGCTTGTCATACAAACCATAGAGTACGATTACCAGAAAGTTTAGGATTCAAGTGAAATACATACTTGTGAATTCATAAGAATTTGTTTAGTGATGTAAAATATGCATTATTCCAGCTATTCAGCATATACATCTCTTGCATGCCCAGAAGTGCTTGCTTTTAGGATTTTAACTCTTAAAGGAAGACTATGCACACTTACCAAGGCCTGCTTTTTAACATACTCTTGGCTCCTGCATTTCATGATAGGAAGTGCTAAATAACTGTATTTCTCCAACTGAAAACTTGTCTCCCGCCCCCCCCCAAACAGCAGATAGCATCCTGTGATCTAGTATGTGGCTTTGTAGCACACCCTGCTGGCAGCAAGGCAATACAGGAAGCATTAGGAAAAACCTGTGTTGTCCATTTGTCCGTGCTTCTAGCCCGAAGCACGTGCACAGGGAGCTAAAGGAGACATATCAGTTAGTAACATCACATCGTAACATGCAGAATTAAGATAAAAACTTCATTAAATCTTTTTTTTTTTTTCATTAAAAAAAAAAAAAAAAAAACAATAGCTTTTAACCACAGTAATACTTATGGGCACAGTAGAATGACCAAATTGTATTCCCCCCCCCCAACCTTACTCTAGAGTGAGATTTTCCCATCCTGATTTGCTATTTGTGTAGTAGGCTGGCACACAGGTGGAAGCTGACAGTTTCTGTAGTACATGCAAAAGGAAAGTGAGATTGACTCTGCTATTTCTATTTCACATATAGTGTCTTTTTTAAAAAGAAAAAAAAAAAAGAGCTGCTACATGCTGAACCCCTCCATCCAGTGCATCTTAGTGAGCATTTTATCTTTTTTTTTTTTTTTTTTTTAAGCAGAACTCAAAGTTCTCTTATCAGTATATCTAGATTTAGCTTTTGTTGCTGAAGTTTCCTTATGTTTCTTCTGTACTGCTATATCGACAGATTTAATTTGTGGTTAGCTCAGTAAATTTAATTCACATAATATAAGAAAGAAGTGGAAGGGGAAAATAAGGCATTTCTGCTAGGGGTCAGTAAGACAAAGCTGGGTATATACTTTTACTTTGCACAGAATGGATCAGGCTCATACAATTTAATTGCTCAGAATCTAAAAAAAAAATAAATAATAAAAATACTTAAATTAATAGCTAATGGGTGGGAAGAAAAAGCATTTGGGGATAACTTTCTTTCCCAATAAAACTCATCCTTTTTGCAGAAGTGCTACAAGGTAATCTGGATGTAAACCATCACATCTCACAGGAGTTAGACACCATCAGGAGATACCTATAAGCACCCAAAGGACTACAGTAACAAGGTATTATTACATAAAGCTCATGAGCCAATCATGTCTCAGAAAGTTCTGCAGCAGCTCAGGTGTGAAGCTGAGCTAGACACATTCCTGCTTTTCTACGAAGTGTTGGTGGGGTTCAGACCCTCAGAGCTAAGTGGTGGTCACAGGGTCTTCATCAAGCTTCAGGTATTTCCTGTCTACTGAACCCTTGAGCGCCCAGTCATGGAGGAGGCTGTAGTCATAATGCTCCTCATCCACTAGTTTCAGGAAGGCCAGTCCAGAAATGGCTTGCCACTCTCTGAGAGATGGGATGCGGATTTCTCCTACGTTTTCACTCCCTGGGACAAAGCCAAAAAACTTCCTTATGTGCTGTATGGCATAGAGCTTGGAGTGCTGGTCTGTCGCTTCATCAAAGAGCTCCTGCTCATTATGGACATAGCTGGTCCAGTATCTGAAGTGGAGGAAGCTGAGTGGGGAGAAACAGCTTGCCAAGCAGTAAGACAGGAAGACGGTGATGACTACCACAGCGATCAGAAGCCAGCCAGCCACCTTCCACAAACAAAGAAAAGCTGTTACAGATGAGAATACCCATAGCGGTCACTTCTGAGTGTTAAAAAGTCCATAAGACAATCATTATTTGCTTTTCCTGAATGAGATGGCAGTAGTCGCTTGCTAGGTTTAGACCTTGTCAGCCATCATAACCAGTCCCCTGCCCACTGCAACCAGCCATGCAATACATTTATTCCCATCAAGTTTAAGGAAGTTCTGTTGTAGGGTATGTTAAGGATGTAACAGAGAAGCCCCCAAATTATCTTACACCCCATTTAAAATCAATTTTCTTTGAAGTAACAACTTAATATTCCCTCTAGTATTTATCTCACATGTAAGCTCCTAGAATTGAGTCTGATCTAAAAGAAGAAAAAAACACACAGAACTTAAATTTGGCTTATGTGGTGCTCTCTCAGTCCTTTAGTCACATTGCTTATGTTCAAATCAAGAATCTTCCTGCCCTCCAGTGGCTCTCAGACTTCCATTGGTCTTATTTGGAGGTACTTCTCAACATACAGGAATGCATCCTCCAGTAGCAGGTAGCAAATGGGACAGTCAGAAGTAATAACTTACATACTGAAAATTTAATTACTCTTACTGGAACAAAGCAGGCTTCAAAACACAGATTTGGCACTCAAGGCAAAAGATATTGATCCTGTTTTATCCTCACACTTTCCCTGCTGAATTAACTCACTGATAAAATTAGATCTGCAGGCAACATCTCTCACAGCAGAAACATGAGTTACTTACTTGTGACTGGTATCGGAGTAGGAGAATCACTTCGTCTCTTGCCCGGCTCAGCTCTGGAGGAACTAACTGACTGCAAGGGAACGCAGCCAGAATCTTTTTGCGGTCACTAGCCGTAATATTAGGATTAGCTCCATAATAATATACAGAGACATACTCGCTCATGGCACACACGTAGTAGGAGCCATTTATCAGGGTGACCGCTAGCCACGTTACAGGAGCAACCAGTGCCCTCCCGGTGATGCTGCACAGCACAAAGCAGGTCAGTTTGCATTGCAGCAGCTGGTTCTGCGTGCCCTCTGCCTGAAGGGGAGACCTTTTGCCTGTGACCAGTCTCCAAGTCTGGTTGTTCAGAGCATAGCCAACAACCAGAAGGATCAGCGCAGGAACGCCTAGGAAGGCCAGCCCGTAGATGAGGTTCTGCCCCACATGACAGGGACAGCTGAACGTAAAGAAAGAGAAGAGTTGCTGCCCACCGATTGTCAATATTGCAATTATAGCATTAGCAATAACAACCTCTTTGCCTTTTAGAAAAGTTGGCCACTTTGGAAGGAAAGTCATTTTTAGATCTTACACTTTACCAGATGCTTTTGCCTTAAATTAATAACAGTTTTTAATTGTAGTTAACTAACATTAGTAGCAGACTACACTGGAAACAAATCAATTCCAATAGCTCAAAATAAAACAACCACAAAAAAAAACAAACAAACAAACACAAACAACTGCTAGTTTTTCCCCTTCAACTAATTTTTAACTTTGCTCCTTAACAGTCCAAAGCTTGTTTACTAGCTTTATATCTACTTGCAGACATCCAGTCACATGCTTTAATTGATCCAGTAATTTCCCTCAGCAGTTCAGGAACATTCAGCATTTAAGCAATTGTGAGCTCTGCCAGCCCCTTGCTAATTGTCTAAAACCACCAATCAGTCCTCCCTACCTTGTGAAGGTCATGCAATGCTAGTAAACTGATTGCTACCCTGCCAGGGGCAGTTGGCCAGCAATTTTCTAATCATTGGTAATTAGCAGAAGGATGATGTAGGACTAGGGGAAAAAATGGAGAAAAATGGGGGGAAAAAGAATAAAAGGGATTGCTTTCACCTATTCTTTATTAAAAACAAAGCAAACAAGCACAGAGAAAAACAAGCCAAAACAAAACAAAGAAATCCTTGTTGAGTGGGTCAATAATAAAAAAAAAAGGTCTTTTTAAAATGTTTCAACATTAAGATAAAAATGGAAAGGATAAGCTGCACAATGTTTGGAATCCCAATTCTGTTAACATTTAATGTCAGTTCTGGTTCTATTTGCTTCCCCAGTTCTGGAGTCTGAGATGTGGTTAGCTGTTGGACCACGAAGATTTTATTGTTTCACCTGAGGTTGGCAAGAAACCGGCATGTCTCATTTTGTGACAGCATTGAACACTCCTTTAGGCTGTCTCCTTCAGAAAGATTTTCTGTGTTAATGTATAATTTGCTATTCATGTGGTGTCAAGCCAGCTTCAGATGTACTCATGATAACAGCTGGCATTTGTATAGCATGTTCACAATTCAGATTTCTAAGATTTTGTGTAGGTATCGTCAACCCCTCTGTGGGCAGAGTAGATAGAAATTTTTTAGTTATGCATTCCAGAGACGGTTTCTATACTAGGATGCATGAGCTGGGTTCTCGGTGCCTCTCACAAATCAAGCCTTAATCAGAGGTTAGTTTAAAACATTTAATTCCTGGTGATTTTGTCCAGATTGCACTTTGTTTAAGGTCATGCCATCCGGTAGTTCTGTCCCCTGTACACTCCTGTCTGATTTGGTGGTGAATATGCAAATGCCTGTAAACATCTAGGTTCTAAGAAGTCTAACTGCCTGTAATATAAAGATTATTACCAAGAACAGGAAAAAAAAGTAGCCAGTTTAAACAAACAAACAAACAAACAAGTCTTGCCTATTTACAAGGCAAGACCCTATTCCTCTAGTGCATTTTTAGTGTGGACATCTGCTTGTCCCATCCTCATTCACAATCTATGAATGAGGCCCTTGCTGACATTTGGCTCACAAATCCATGCAACACCATTCCACTAAATTAAAAGTGTTAGAGAAATGTGTTGAAACCTCCATCAGCACTTTGCCACTACTTTTCTGGAATCTGTTGTTAAGTTCTTGGTTGTTTGGGCAGTGTAGTACCATAACAAAATGACCAGTGCTGTCTGAATTGTGAAGATTCATTTTCTTTCAACAACACAGATTTTTTGATATTTATATATATATATTTTTAATTAACTAGTGGTATTATATTTTGATAAAATTTGCCTCCTTTAAATTCAGTAGAACAAACCCAGTTGCCTATTACAGAATTATTTTGAAAATGTGCTTTATACGATTCTTCCATTGTGCCTCAGTTCTCTTTAAAATCTCCAATTGATTGCTGCTGAGCTTTCTTTGGGCACCCTTTTTGCTTATAAAGGAGGCAGGCTTTCCCAAGCATCACTTGTTTACTCCAGAAGCACATTAGATGTGAAACTGAAGAGGTGCACAACACTGAAATATTCATAGTCAGCCTAAGGCTGTTGAATGAGGCAATTTATACAATCAATAAAACAACTTTGTAGTGCTGCATTGTCACTTTTTCTGCATTTGCTTTCATGTTGTGCTGTAAAAAGCCCTGCTGGGTCATCCTATTGTGGAACAAATTACAGGTTGGATCCAATTAAGAGCTTGGGCGGCACATCAAACCTTTAAGTAGTCGCCTTTGCAGAGCAACCCAGAGTCCTGAGGTAGACATCTAGTCTCTTTATCTGATGCCCAGGAGGAGTTAGGATTGAATGCGATCCAAGGTACTACAGCCTGGGGTGACAGCCAGCTCACCTCTGAGGCAAAGAGAGGATTGTAGTTGATGTCTGAGGCAAATAGCAATACATGGGCAAACCTTAGCTGTGTTTTTCCTTGTCATTTTGCAGGGCTCCGTCAGCTTGAATTCTCTGCCAGGAACTTCATTATGAGAATAAGTGCTTTTTCTGAAGAACTGAGCATGGTTTGCTATTTTATGTTACAATATGTTGATTAGAATACATATTACATCTTCCTATCCTTCCATATGCATAAAACAGTTTTTTTTTGTACTCATTTGTTTTTTTATTGAAATAAAGCTGTCGTGGCAGAAGAGAGAGGTTGGTTTCAGTTCATCTGCCCACCTTATCTAGTCAAAACTCACTCACTCATCTCATTCCAGTCATTGTGGGTGTTGAGGTGTTGGGAAGAAGCTGACTCCACCTGAATCAGTTCTAGCAGTCATGCTTAGCTGGTATCTTATTGGATCAGAAAAAGATTTGGATTTTGTTATCTTGTGGTCAAGAAAGGGTAGAGGAAAAAAGGGGGTTTTCCTCTATTTTTCATCTGAAGATTTTATTCCTGTGGATTTCAGAGGATGAGACTGAACCCTGGTCTCTTCCATCCTGCACAAGTGTTTTCATCACCAAGCAGTCAAAAGGCTGATGTGCTGTGCCTCCTCTAGCTGCATTTTGGACCTTTTAGAGTAAGTCCAGAGGAAGGCCATGAAGATGATCAGATGGCTGGTGCACCTCTCTTATGAAGACAGGCTGAGGGAGTTAGGGTCGTTCAGCCTGGAGAAGAGAAGTCTCCGGGGAGACCTTATAGCAGCATTCCAGTGCCCAAAGGGGGCCTACAGGAAAGCTGGGGAGGGACTCTTTGTCAGGGAGTGTAGGGATAGGACAAGGAGTAGTGGCTTTAAACTGAAAAAAGATAAGTTTAGATTAAATGTTAGGAAGAAATTCTTTACTCATAGGGTGGTGAGGCACTAGCACAGGCTGCCCAGGGAAGCTTTGGATGCCCCATCCCTGGAGGTGTTCAAGGCCAGGCTGGATGGGGCTTTGGGCAACCTGGTCTGGTGGGAGGTGTCCCTGCCCATGGCAGGGGGGTGGAAATGGATGGTCTTTAAGGTCCCTTCCAACCCAAACAATTCTGTGATTCTATGGTTTTCAGTGGGCGTCAAGCCTGCCTGTGCTCTTAGGTCGTACCTGCACAACAGATTTCTGGGGCAGCTTAGGGGTGCATGGTCCATATCCTGCATTCTGCATGGTCCTGGGTTGGCTTCAGGTTGCCAAGCCATTTTCATGAACTCTTTAGCCTGGTTAAGGGAGAAATTCCTTTCCCATTAACCAGGACAGGCACTGGTGAGAAAACCATCAATAAACTACATTTTAAGGGAAAATTAGAAACCAGTTAATGATTATTTATTTATTTATTTATTAACTTACATCTTTTGCTTCAGCTGTGCTTTACAGGGAAAATTTATAGAGATGTTAGGTGAGTTTCCACAGAAAGTAGGTGCCTGAATCTGAGAACATTCCCTTGGAAAGCTGTTCCTGGGCTCTGTAACCAAACCAAGGAATTTTCAGCAGGTCAGGCTGAAAATGCTTCCCAGATAGGGCACTAAAGGAAAGGTGAAAGCAATGGTACTACTTTCTTCTGAAACACAGCCAAAGCAGCAGCCACACTGGGCTCTGAGAAAGAGCCCTCATTTGCGATGTGGGAAACCAGTGCTCAAGTACTTTTTTTTGTTTTTTTCATGCATCTCCAAACCCACATCAGTTACATTCTTACAGCTTGAAATAACTCAATTCTCTGTGTGAAATATTTAGCACAAGATCTGTCAGTCTGAAGACAGAGAGCAAACAAAAGCCCAACCCTGTATCGTACTTATTTGGATACCTTTCTTTTTTTTTTTTGGTGGGAAATATATTCTTATTTTGGCTCAAAGTAATTTTTTATTTTTTGATTGTTTGTTTGTTTGTTTTTGTTTAATATATTGAACACCAAATGCACTGTTGCATTCTGGTCTGGAATATTCGTTTTTGGGAGAATCCTTAGATACTGGACTACTGAAGAGATCATGTACTTAGCCCTAGAAGTTTCAGCTTTCTCATAACAGCCAGTCCACTGTAAGAGGCAGGATACTGGTGCAAATGTTTATGCATGCTTTTGAACTTCATGAGATGTTTTGTGTATATTTGTTTTCAGTGTATTATAAAGGGAGGGAAGAACTGTAATGCTCAAACAGTCACAGAATCATAGAGTCATCTAGGTTGGAAGAGACCTTCAAGATCACTGAGTCCAACCTTGCACCACACCAACAGTTCTTGGGGCTAAAGACTAATATCCTCTCCTGAAAAACGTAAGAGGAAGGGAGGTGGAGGGTGATGTTAACATCCCCACTATTCAAATTGCCTTGGATATATTCTGAGAAGGCTATGTTATGATTTAAACAGCTGCCAGGTGTGTGCCAACATCTACTGTTCACATGGGGCTGCAAGTCAGACAGCAGTTAAAATTATGAAGGTGGCTTTGTCCTGTTCCTAAAGGTGTGGATTCAAGCTACCAATGACTTGATTCCCTCAGTGGAGCCATTTAATTCCCAGCTTGTTTGGACAGAGCATTGCTGCTACATTTTCTCTAGCATGTGCAAACCTTTCAAAACATAGCACATACTCTCTAGTGCATCATATTATATATGAGCAGTTAGGTATATACATGTATGCACATAGAGTATCTTCCAAACAAAGCTGATGTGTTCTTTACCAAACATTGCACCTTCTGGGCTGCAGTGATCCTTCATGATTTTAGTATTAATAATTCAGATTGAAATAATTCATTCTTATACTCAGAACTAGATAAATAAAATGATGTTCACTTATGGGTTGCCTTAAGTGCTTTGTGATGGTTTCACTGCAGATAATTTATGCTAATGATAATCTAGAGATTATTTATTTATTTTTAATGCAGTGCAGTACATTTTCCTACAGGATATGGAGTCTCTTGCAATGAGAGACATATTTGGTGCTTGTGGCCAGCTGGAGACAATCTGAGAAACAAATCCATCTCTGACTCCATTTAGAAATGCAAGTGATTATCTGGAGAATTTTAATGCCTGGCTTTTATAATTTACTTAAATTTAGATATGGAAAGTACCTATTAAATATTTTCACTTAGGAAATTGAGTTAGCTTTTACAGGGACAGACAAGTACCTACAAAAAAAATGGAAGAGGTTTATTTTAATGTACAGTTGTCCAGACTACCTCATTGTGGGTACAATGAAAGATGTTAGAATCATTATATTTTGCACAAGAAAGACTAAAACATGCTTATAATTGTCCTTATTTTTGTTGTTGATTTGTCTTATAATTTTAAGCTACCATTTTTTTCTTAAATAATCTTCCTTATCCTAAATGAGTCATATTTGCTGCTTTCTATGTGTCTGGAGATATACATATATGTAATTTTACTCTAGCACAGAATCTATTAATGAATTAGAATCTAATAACTGCATGGCATTCAGATGAGTCCACAACCTTTTACTTGCTCTCCTGAGAGAACTCAGTGGGAATGTATATGGAGAAAAGTGGTATAAGGAAAGACAAGTATCAGATTCATTTTTAAATTGCCTAGTAATCATAGCCTAAATTTGTACCAAATATGAACTAATTAAAATACCAAAATTGACATAGGTGAAAATAGAAAAAGTAAGGTGAACCTTCCTGGATATTTGTAACAGGGATGTTTACAAGTAGGGATAATAGCGGGCTAAGAATAATGTAAAATCTGCTAGAAACATTGATAATGAAAGTGCTGTTTGCCAAAGCTGGCAGCTGTAGAGGGTACCCAGTTTATTCCTTTGGGAATCTGGGTGCCCTAGATCCATCCCACCAGCTTTGCACCCCCAGTACCATGATGACAGTAGTCCTTGTAACCCATGCTCTTCCTGCCTAGGCAAACGTTAACTCACCAGACTACAGCTGTCACAGCTAATAGAAGACTATTGCTCCTTGAAGTTGAAAATGATCACATTTTAATTACCTTATACATCAGCATGGTGTAATTGTGATTTTGTTCTTCAAAGAGGGAGCATTTGTTAACTCTCCAAACACCAAAACCTGGCACAAACAACAAAATGAATTTGTTGTCTCTAAAAAAAAAAAAAAAAAAAGACCTGCAAACTCTTGATGCTGCCTGGTTTTACTTTCCGTAGATATTTACTGTGCACTTAATTACAGCCCACTTTTATGGATGGAGCAGTTGTTTATGTTGTGTACAAGGGCAGATCTGCTGCCAGTCAAATTCCCAAAGGGCTCGATACACGTAGAGAATAGGAGGAGCATCAGGAGCATTACAGATTGCAGCGAGCACATCTCATGTAAAAGTCAGAAGAGCAGAAAAGAGAGAACTTTAGAGGAGGGAACGAGAAAATGCGGTAACTGGGAGAAGAACATGCTGCTTGAGGAAGAAAAGCTATAAGCTGACAATCACATATTGAAGCATTACACAAGCAACATGTCACGGCCACCAGGAAGAAAGCAGGACAGCCAGAAAATAGTAAGATATTTTTGTGATGTGCAACTGAAATTGTGCATGGAGTAAAAATAAGCTATTATTGTATTGATGTGTTTTGTGCAGATGTGTTTCTGAATAGCTTGAAAGTACAGAAAGGATGTGGATGAGTCTGCCAGTATTAGAACAGAGGTTCTGGCAGCATTTATACCTACAGTGGGATGCTCTGGTGGACTGCCAACAAGCTGCCAGCTATTAATATGTGGCATTAAAAAATAAAAATAAAAATAAAAATAAAAATAAAAATAAAAATAAAAAAGGCAAACCCATAGGACTTGGAGTCTGATTTTGAGCAGTAATGCTAGTATTTGCTTTAGAAACATTCATATATCTCCAGCTGCCTGGAGACATGACATGAAATTATTTTCAGACAGTCCTTCAGTATGAATCCTGAAGCCAAAACTCTGTTCTTATTTTGGATAAAAGAAGCAATGCCAGCCTCGTCTCTGGCACATGAGCAGTTACAGGAAGAGTTGGTTCATCTGGGGCTGCAGCATACCTGGCACCTGCTGTGTGCCCCATAAATAACAGACCATGTCTTCTTTTGAGGTTTGTGTTGCATAAGCAGGGATCCTTCTTCATGCTCCTAATGTGACAGTTTTTCATGCACAAGGAGTGCACTGTGATAGGATCTCAACATGTGGCTTTAAGGCTGAAATCTGAATCTTGAGAAGACAATGGTAAAACTGTACCACTTGTCTTTAAATGTTGGCTTTGACCATTGATCATTTAGCACAGATTTACATCAATTAGAAGTTATGTAGACTTCCATTTATTTTTTTTTCCTCTTCACTTCATCTTAATATTGTCCTAAAGCTCAGGCAGTTATTTTAAGCATGCAGAATTTTCCCAGGACGACTTCTTTAGCTGCATGTTCATAAAAAGGAGTATTTTGTGCCATTAAAGATATCAATTATTGTTCTTCTTGTTCTCTGCAAGTGGTATTTAAAATATGAAAAAATCAGATAGGAAAATTCAGTTTGGAGGACACTACTTTTAATCATTTGTTCTGAGACATATGCTTTAACCTTACTACTTAGCATCTTCTCCCAGAAAGTGGATGTTTTGCTCTGTTTTAAATCACCTGCAACATGAAATGAGTCAACTCATCCTGAATGATGCCAGTTCTTTATGCTTCAAAATTCCTTTCAGTGAGAACTAGTCACCACAGTGGCATAGGGCATTAGCCATAGTGTTTCTAAAAGTAAGAATTCTCTCATCAACAAACACAATTTTGTCTCAGCCAATACACTTTGCAAAGGTCTGGATAACAAAATCAGTTTTAATAGCAATAAATAAACAATTAGTTCAAAAGTCAGCAGGATTAGTGAAAACTCCTTTTTAATTAAATGTAGTTCCAGGACTATATACACTCTCTTAACAAAGGTCACAGTACCCTCCACAGTTCTGGTTCCCCACTGAGATGTCTTCAGTCACCAAGACCATTCTGCAGTCACATGCTCCTATCCACATTGCTTTTCTCATACGACATTCATATGATGGTTATCTCATTTCTCTTCCCCACTATACCTTCAGTTCTCTTCTGCACCCCCATCTTAGTGACAACAACTGTACCATCAGTTGTCACCAACATCCTGTCATCTCCAGAGCCACCAATTTCCTTAGTATGTAATGATTCTTCATATGTGTATACCTCCATGAAGTGTGGTTGAGATTATATGGTGAAGTCAGTAGCTTTTAGGAAAAACCTGATAGAATGACAGTGGGATCATGTAAACCTCACGTCCTTAGGTGATCTGACTCTAAGCTCAGATTCTTGATGTTTCAGGTCAGGAAGCAGCATGAGGGTGAACAAAGACGGACAGAGGTAGCTGTTAGATGGGGCAGTGAGAGTGGCAGTTGACAGAAGCAGAGGTAGTTGCCAGGGCTTGCACTAGGGACTGTGAAGTGCTCAGTGATGGAATCAGGAGAAGGGTGGTGCTGTTTGTACCCCACTGGAGGTGGTGAGTACTGGGACCCCCTGCCAGCCATCTTTCTGTTCTTGCCCCCATGAAACCATCGTATTTGCCAAGGGTGAGCTGGTACAGTGAGCTCTCCAGATCAGGATTTCTACACCTTAGATTACATTCACAATGTGTCCCCACATTGGGAATGACTGATCTAAATGTCTTATGGATTTATTATAACATATTGCATAAAGTGAGGTACATTTGCTTTTGCTACAGAAATCACTTAGAAATACTATGTGCTAAAGGAGAGTGTGTAGTGGAAAAAAAAATATTCTTATGGAAAACTTCAGTGTTCATGGTCATTACACACTGCTAATACTAAGTTTCTTCAGAATTTATTTTAGTTTAAAATTTCTAACTGTCTAGAAATATTTTACCATAAATACAAAAGAGCAATACAGAAATAAGGCCACAGTAGTTTAAAAAAAAAAAAAGCAACAGTACTGTGTTAGAATAGAAAATGTTTGCATCTAAAAGTATAATCATGACACACCTGTATACATATAACAAACTGAAGAGAGGTTAAGTTGCTAGTAAGGAAAAGAAAACATAAGTAATTGTAGAAAAGTGATAGCAAAAACAAAGTGAATGTCTAACTGGGCACTTAACTGCATTTTTTCCTTTATCTTTAGTTCTGAAACTCTAAACAGGCTTAGGAAAGACATGGACACAAAGTTTCTAAGACTGGAGTCTGCTCAGAAACAGAGACCTAAGTGCTTAGAGAGCTGTAGGGTCAAAGAAAGAATGAGTTTTGATATGAGTTGGGGGCAATGGAGAAGGTCCAGAAGGCTCTAATACAATGTACCTATTTCTGAAAATGGAAAATTTGGTGGGTGACAAAGGTCTCCACTGAAAAAGAAATATAAGAATATAATGTAATTAAAGTTAACTTACTTTATGGGAAAAAAATACTGTGTCAAATAAATAGCTTCTTTCTCCAACATATTGAAAGAGTGGTCAATAATGCACTTTTATTATTATACTTTGCTTAGGTTTCTCTAAGGCATTTGTCTTGTTACAACACAGACTTTTTGTTGAGAGTAGAACAATACAGAACCTGTACAACATCCACTTACTGCATTAAGAACTTGTTAATGAGAAATTGGCAAATTGTCCAATGCTATTGTAAACAGGAGTTATCACCATGGTGAGTTTATGATAACACTCCATGCTACTTAACATTTTAAACAGTGACATTAAAATGGAAAAAATTAGTAAACTCCAAGCTGTTGATGCAACGGGGGCAGGAAAAGGTCTCTCCACCAAGCCATTCTTCCTGTTCTATGTTTTCATTGGCATTTACTATTATTTTTCCACTGACTATAAACAAAAAGCACCTCCAGCCTGCCCACATGCCACAAGCCTGTAGCACTTCCTTGAATTTATTCCTGTCCAAGAATTTAATGAGTGCCAACCTAATCTCTTAGGCCTAAAGGGCAGCTGCTACTCCTGCTAAATACAATCAGTTCTGCAGTGCCATGGAGGTGATCTGGCAGGATCCTGCCCTAGGGGAAGGAGGGAAAGAAGTTTCCCGATATAACGACATAAAACTGGTAGAGAGTGTCCAAAGGAGGGCTACAAATATGGCAAAAGGTAGAGAGGGAAAGACATAGAATCATAGAATCATAGAATCATAGAATATCCTGAGTTGGAAGGGACCCTTAAGGATCATCAAGTCCAACTCTTGACACCGCACAGGTCTACCCAAAAGTTCAGACCATGTGACTAAGTGCACAGTCCAATCTCTTCTTAAATTCAGACAGGCTCGGTGCAGTGACCGCTTCCCTGGGGAGCCTGTTCCAGTGTGCAACCACCCTCTCTGTGAAGAACCCCCTCCTGACGTCAAGCCTAAATTTCCCCTGCCTCAGCTTAACCCTGTTCCCGTGGGTCCTGTCACTGGTGTTAATGGAGAAAAGGTCTCCTGCCTCTCGACATCCCCTTACGAGGAATGTGAGGAGCCGCTGGGTTCCTTTGGTTTGCTCAGCCCAGAGCAGAGCAGGCTGAGGGGACGCCTCATGGCAGCCTGCAGCTCCCTCACAAGGGGAGCAGAGGGGCAGGTGCTGAGCTCTGCTCTCTGGGGACAGTGACAGGACCCGAGGGAACGGCATGGAGCTAGGACAGGGGAGGGTCAGGGAAAGGTTCTGCACCCAGAGGGTGGTTGGGCATCGGTACTGGCTCCCCAGGGCAGTGGCCATGGCCCCTGACCTGCCAGAGTTCAAGAAGTATCTGGATAATGCTCTCAGACATGTGGTCTGGTTTTTAGGTGGTCCTGAGTTGATCCAGGAGTTGGACTTGATGATGCTCTTGTGTCCCTTCCAATGTAGGGTACTTTATAATTCAATGATTACTTGTAATGACTGGTAAAGAAGGGGAAATGTCAATATGACAATGTGACTGATTCTTTTTTGCTTTGCTCATTGTTACTCTTTACACTTGTGCTGAATTATAGATTGTTTTCATTATTCTGAGCTAATATTCTTTAATCTTTTTTTGTTTGTTTGTTTGTTTGTTTTTTGCAGTGGGGGACAACTGATGATCTGAATCAAATCAATCATACCTTTGTGAAAGAATTGGAATTTCACTGTATATACTGTTCCTATTATAGAGGGGCTAATAGTTAATTGCATCATTTATTCTTCCTGCAGTTAAATGCCTATCATTAATTTTGGGTGGCATTTTACAGCATTTATCAATTCAGCATTCATATGTACTGTTGCAGGGCACAGGAATGTATCTGATGAAAGTAGCTGTATCCCAACAAATGGCATTTCTGACTACCAAAAATCCCTGTGCAGAAACTAAAGTGATGATTAAATCAGGCTCTGTCACACTTAATCGTGGATTTCAGTGATTACATGTCAATGGACAGAAGCTTCTTTATTAATGTAAATGGTATTTTTTTTTTTTACTTTTAATACAGTAGCAACTCAACACCATGAAAACATTTAATTATAATTTATTTCATTTTTGATTTCCATCTTTTTCTGGCAGAGCAGAGAACTTTTTGTGCTCACGTATGGGGCTTTGGTAGCCCAGCTGTGTAAGGATTATGAAAAAGATGAAGATGTCAACACCTGTTTAGATAGAATGTAAGTACTACATTAAATATACAGCTTCATTGATAATGCTATTTGTCTACCTGTATATTACCTATATGTGTATTTGTCTCTTAAATTTATGACTTCCAGCACTGTCAAGGATTACAGAGATAAGGGGGTAAGGCTTGATATTCTGTAAGCAGAAATAACATTAATTTGTGAATTATGATGAGCAATTAACCTTTGAATTCTCAGAAGAAAGGTGTCAGGATTGTTTTGATTGTTTACCTGTATTCCTTGTTAATACTTTGTTGAGCTAGTTAATAAGATAGACATAAATTTCATCTCCTATTTTCATGTACTTATTTCCAACTTCCTTGTAAACTCTCCTCTTCTGTCTTTCATATCTATGTTATTTCAATCTTCTCAAGCTTTTTACTTCTCACAGGTGTTTCCCAGGTATAACATGCATTTGTGTGCCTACTGTCCACGTGGCCTTCCCAGGGCTTCCCCTCATCTAGCAGGACTACGGTTTGTGACTTGGATGCTAAGAAGTAATCACACTACCAGGGTCCTTCTGTAGTCAACAATCTTCCTTAAGGGTGCAGTTCAGGTGTTTCACTTGGGCACTTTCAATTGGCCTCTGCCCATGGATCTGTTTTCCTCAACTAAGGGCCAGCAGGCCTCTCATCTTTAAAAAGACCATACAGCAGTGAGTGACAGCACAAATGGTCAATGAGAAACTTTTTGTTTTGTTTTGTGTTTTCTTTTTTTTTTTTTTTTTTTTTTATATACAGATAACCACTTTGGAAAATGAAGATCCTATGTAGGAACATGCCATCTTTACTAAGATTCCTAGTCACTATCACAGGTGAAATAGTATCACAGAAAATTAGTAAGAAAGAAATTTTGAACTGGTTAACAAGAAGGTATAGTAAGATGCTACTCAGAAGAGGAGAGCTCAGACATGCCAAGGATTTACAACAATCAAGCTAGACAGAATACCTAAACACTTTACTCTTAATCTGAAAACTTGCAAATGAGTTATAGTCCAATAGCTATAGATGGAAGCAAGTAAAAATCATTGATTTGAAAGATAAAGTAATTTATTCACAACTAAAAAAGGGCAATATCCCTCCAATTTTTATTTGATATTAATACCTCATTCAGCTCTGATGAAAATAATGAAAAAAAAAAAAAAGAACAATAAAAATAGACTTGTATCTGATGCTATGGTATCAATTAGGAAAGGGTAGTTTTGGAATATGTGGAGACATATTTTGCTCTTTGTGGTTTTGTTATTATAGCTGTTTCTATAAGATCTTTTTGTTTTTCTCAATAAGAAAAAGACTCGATAAAATATTGATAGTTTTCATTGAAACAATATGATCAGCTTTACTTCTGTGATGATAAAAGGAGCCCATCTTGAGGAAGAAACAGATTAGCAGATATTCTATTCTGATCTCTCTAGATAGGTATATACATAGATAATCTGTTGTGAGATGGGTGTTTTTCACCACATAGTTGCCAAGTATCAGCTTGCCAATTTATTATTGTTTTGACTTTGCAAATCTAAGGCATAAAAATTGAAAAGGATCTTGTGCATCACTAATGCATACCTTGCTAACTGCTGATGACATTTACCAACATTATTGATATTGATACTTAGGCAATAAATAAATATTTCATCATTTTCTGATGCATGAGATTCTACAGCTTCAAACCTCATGCTGCCAAGAACACTTTCTGTCTTGTCATCACATTGAACATCAGATCACTTTTTGGCTTTTTGTCAAAGACATGGTAAAAAATCACTAAGAAACTCCATTGACTGCAGCCTTCCTTGCAGAAGGTTTAAGGCCTCTGACAAACAGGCAGAAACTAAGAATATCCATGCATATGGACATGAAAAATTCCCTTAAAACATTTCAGAGTTGGTTCACATTCTTTCATAAGGTTTCTGTCCATCTCATAAACTTTCCTTTTTATTTCAAATTTTCCTTTTTATTTCAAAAAAATAAAAAATAAAAATAATGCTCGGAGCAATACAGGCATAGTTATTGTGCATACTGTGTTGTTACTGACCCTTTTATTTACATGAGAGCTAGAAATAAGTACTTGTTTGATGAAAATTTTCATTAACTTTCATTCTTTTTTACTTCATTTCTCTGAATTTGTAGTATTTTAAATACAAATAAAGGTGGTGGTACATTGACAACTTCTGGATTTGTTCTGCAGCTGTTAGATGGAGGGAGATAACATATTAGTGAAAAGGTAAAGAGGGAATTGTGGAGGAAAAGCAAAGAAGGAGGTGAAAGGATAAGAGGATAAAGTGAAGGAGATAAGGTGTGTATCCCTTTCTTGTGAATTTGCCTGACTCCAGAACTCTGCAGTGAGGGTGCCCAGAAGTCCATGCCAACCCAGAGATGAGTGCTGTGATTTCCTTGGTGTGAGATGAATTCTGGGGATCACATAGGAAAGGAGAAAATCCTGTCCTGTGTAGTCCTATCCTATTTTCAGTGACAAAACAGTATTAATCAGCCTTCATTTGTGTACTATTTATATGGCTTTATATATTACAGTCATATATCTGCTATCTCATATTTGTTTATATATGTAAATATAAATATATGCATGTGTATATAGTCATAATTCTTATGATGTTTGCTGGGAATATCATGCTTAAAGGAGTATGGTTCTTTATATGACTACATGAACTACATCCTACTGTGCTGCAAAACGTGGTAGAAATAAGAATCTAGACCACAAAAATCTGATGTCCTCAAAACCATTCCTTCAGAAACATGCACATGGTTTGCTGAGAAAGCACAAGAGAAAGATTTGGGAGATAGTAGGTGTGAAAAAATTACTTTTTTGAATGTTAATGTTCTTTGTTTTCCCCCTAGGGGATATGCCATTGGCATAAGGCTGATCGACGATTTTTTAGCTCGTTCATCTGTGAAACGGTGTCGCAGTTATTCTGAAACCGCAGACATGATTGCACAGGTAAATAAGATTTACATTCTGTAGAACTTTGTCACCTTCAATGGTCTTAGCTTTTCCCTCCTCCTCCATCAATTTGTTCCAGAACAGTTATCTGCATTTCTTGCTATATCATGGTTGTCTTAACAACAACAACAAAAAAGCTGTTCTCCACAACCAAACCCATGCTTCCTTGGGTGAAATATAGCCTTTTCCTTATTTACATTCTCACATCAATCAGTAGCTCATACAGGTTCTCCTTGAGAGGAAATACCAGTTCCTAAAACACCAAAACATAGCATAAAAATTTGATGCTTAATGAGATGAGAATCTTGCAGTTGGTTTTGATAAACCCACAATGGCAAGTTTAAAATAAAGAATCATCAGAAACACAGAACTGCTTCACATGGGTAATAGTTTTGTATCTGAGTTGAGGACACACACAACAAAGTGAGAGCTGTGAAAGGGTGCTGACTCTTGATCTAAACTTAAAGTCATTTAACTTCAAATTAAAGTCATAACTTCAAATTATTCATTAAATAACTTCAAATTATTATTACACCCCCCCCCCCCTTTGTTTTATTATTGTCTAGGAACGTAAATGGCTTAAGTATCTCATATAGATTCTTAAAATTCGATATTATTCCTGCCATCTGAACTCTCTTCAGCATTTCCTTATTATCTCAGACATTTTTTAACCTTGGAATGGTAATACTAGGAAGAAGCTGCAGGATTTTCTGCAAAAGCAAGACTCAGCAACGGAAGAGAAGTAACTTAAGAAAGGAAAATGAGAAACATTTCTCTCACTCTTCACCAATCTAACAATAAACCAAAAGAAAAAATAATAATTGTGGGTACTTCCTCCCTTTTTGATGGAAAAATTCCTTTTGAGTAGTCTTTCGCAATACTGCCATCAAGTAAAGATCTAGGAGAAAATTTAGGAGCAATAATGAAGTTCTAAAGACATAGCTTTGACCCCAGGGGCAACCCTATGGAAAACTTGAAGAGAAATCCCTAGGATGTCTAGCCCTTCTAGACAGCAGAGACACTGTAAAGGAGGTGGTAGTTTGTGGATATGAAGTTGGCTCAGACTGATACCCACTCAGATCATTGTGAATGATTCATTTTGTCCTTTATGATTTTCATCTATGAAATGTTGTCAGTGAAGATATGCCTGAGCTTTCCCAATGGTAAAAGTTAACTGCACTTTATAACAAAGAACTCTTTGCTAGGTGGTCATTTGCTTTAAGTGGAGAGATTAAGGAATCAGTTAATATACCAGAGGTTTGTTTAGAGGGGATTGTTTTGGAAGACAAAAGTATGTCTGGCGTACTTTTTGAGAATTACTTAAGAATTACCAGCAGCATCAGCTAAATATGATGTTGACTACAGAGCTGGGAAACACCAGGCTATTTGTACAGTCTATACAGTATAAACACCAGCCTGTCAATACTAAGGCAGCAATGTATGCTAGTAGCACAGGCGTATCTTATGTCTAAGTGATTCTGGCTGGTACCAGGTGTGATCCTGCTCACATTCATCACACCGTGTCAGAAATACTTAAGTTACATCTAACTGAAGTGGTGGGACAGAAGTAGTATTATCATTCCAAAATACTTGTCTATGATGGCTGTCATAGAAATAAAGGGCCTCTCTGCATTTCCTGTTGCAAGTATAGCTATAAAGTAATTCACTGCACATGCACACATGTAAAAGACACACACACCATAATCTGCCAAAGTTTCAAGCAGAAACCAGTTACATTACAAAAAGCTAGTCATATTCAGCTAGCTCATAAAAGAGTAGAAACTACATTTTGTGCTGAAGCAAAGCGTGCTTTGGAGCCTCAAATCAGAATAATGTATAACAAAACCTGTCCTTAGCAGGAGCTGATGCAGGGTAGAGGATCCACTGGTGGTAGTGAGGTCAGCTGAATGAAAAACATAAGGGAAACAGCATTTCAATCACTGTGTTAAAACGTGCTGTCTCATTAGAAGAATGATGCCAGGCTGCAAAAACACCTTACTGTTCTATTTCATGTTCTTCTTCAGATGGCGTATGTTCTTTGTTTTCTCTGCATTTTCATATATATGCCAGGTTTCTGGTTTGCTGAGTCTTGAATTTCCTCGTGGTTTCCTTATATACAGTTGCTGTAGTATAGCTGAACCATCATTGTCCAGTACAGGAAATCCAACAACAAAATACAGTGAGAAGTTAACCATCCAAATAAGAAAAAAGATACCATTTCCCTTTTGCTACAGGCTGGACATCAAAATACACTTACTGAGAGAAATCATATTACTCAGAAAGATTGGAAAAGACTTTAAAGCAGAAAGTCTTTTGAAAATTCTGTTTTCAGCAAACTAGAAGAGGAGTTCTGTGGAAGTATATTCTTTCTGAGACAAAATATGATATGGAAAATGTTTTCATGTGCCTTTGCCAAGCATTTGTGAAGCAGTCTTCAAGAGCATTTGTCTGATGCATATGCCTATGAAATATATGCAAAATGACCCAGGGAGTAACTGCAAATACACTGTTGAAGTTGCTGGTTCAAAATTACACAACTTTTTACATGACCTCTTTAACTCTTCAGTAGCAGAGTTCTCAACAAGGAGAAAAAAAAAATAAAAAGTTTAAATACTTCATTGCACTAACTCTTAAACAGAAATCTGTTTGAAAATGACTGTGTAGAGTAAGACTGGTTAAAAGGTTAAAATAATTAAGACAGTTAAGCAGCTAAAGTAGTTAAAGCCAACCATCTTGTACACATAGCTGTTATCCTGCAGTTCTTTGGAAAAAGACGAAGTGCAAAGACGAAGTCTGCAAGGTCATGCTGTGGGTGTTTGGTGGAGAATATTTCAGTGTAAATGGAAAGAGATGAAGCAAAGGAAAAAGCAGGAGTATAAAGCCAGCTTGCTATACTGAGAAATAAATAGTGGAGGAAAGCTGTACCTAAGGCAGTCATTTTCTGTGATCCAGTGACTCAGACTGCAGAGCCTGGGGTTTACTGCTAGTTTACATGGGACTGAAGGAGGGCCAACATAGTTTGGTGATGAGCCAGAGCCCTTCTACACTGAGTTCCCATGGTGTCCCCTGACTCTGCGTGTTCATGCTGTGATTTTGCATGGTTACAGTAGGGACAGAATGAAAAAAGACAAAACAGGCCATGTAAAACAGGCTTTCTGCTAACTGGCAAAGTGGTATAAGAGAATGGAAACCATCTGAGAACAAAGCTCAGCTGAAGAAATATCATCCAACACTGAATTCAGAGTTTGGGTCAGGGTATAAGTGAGAACTACTTTTCATACAATCAGAAAATCATATGAAACAAGGGTGATAATTTTACACTATAGACCTGAAAAAATCAAAGTTTTACTTCAGTCCCTCCTCAAAAGATTCCAAGCATCACTGATCTGATTAAAAAAAAAAAAAAAAGATGCAAAAAATTAACCAAAGAACTCAACATTTATATTTAATCTTAGATCTTCTAGTATCCTAGACCTAGAAGCTTTCATAGCACAATGCCATCATGTCCCAGGAGGGGTTTGTGTGTGATACAGATGGCAGCAGCCAGACAATACCCATGAAAGTCTGACAGAAGCTGACAGAGTTCACAAAGCTGGTAAATGTTGTTTTACAGATCTCACCAGTGAGCGGGAAATGCAGATTGCTGTGCTAAGTGGCAAGCAGTAAACTGAGACATGAAATGCTGCACTGTAAAGAGTAAAGGATAGTTTGTGAGTACATGGGATCAAGAATACATGACAAGGCCTTTGAAGTATTTTATTCTTCCCAAACACTGACTGGAAAAGTACTAAGAATTAAAAGTATGCCAGCAAAAAAGTTATTTTGGCTGCCCTCCCCCATCTAAGTAGATGAAGTAATCTCCTTGATTAATCTTCTTGTTATATCATCTGATTTTATGGTTTTATTTTTTTTTAACAGTGTCAGTTACTTTGCACCATTACTTGTATATACAACATTCTGTAGAGATGTATATACTACTGGGAACTCTTCACTACAGGGACTGATAAGTTAGTGGATTCCCAACTGTTTCAGTAGTTGTAGAATGCATCTGATCACCGTCAAAATGTCACCGAATTTTAGTCTTGCTGCTGGAGAAACAAAGGCTGCTGGATGAGAATCTGAAAAAGGGCAATCTCATGTTTTTATTTGTTTAGTGCAGAGATTTCTTGTTTGACATTAAGCAACACATAATCTCATAAAACAGCAAGTCACATTTTCAAAAGAAAGACAGCTGTGCTTTTTTGCTTTTTATGGGTTCATTTTAATGGCTGGCTATGTATGTGTCTAAACAGATATTCTTTTTTTATTCCATTTCATAAAAATAGCAATGAGGCAAATTTATGGATGCAAGTTTCAAAATGGTTCATTCATTTTAATTCCCTTTTTTGGAGTCCTGAAGAAAGATCGCAAGGTCTTTGTTTTACCCTCAGAGAAGTTGTACATGGTACAACTTTAAAGGAATTTCTCTCCAGTCACAAGCTGGTTTCCAAAAAACAATTTCATTTCTTATCTATTCAATGAATAATTTATGTATGTGCTTAAATTACTTACGAGAGTGAGACCTTTTAACAATTTGCACTTTATAGCTTTTTAATGTTGTCTTAATTTGGTGCACTATTGCACTGCAAGCTGGCTACTGGTTTTGCATAGTTTCCTTGCAAGTTCTCTTTAACACCGGAAATTTTAACAATAGGATTTTGAAAGATTCGTCATAACATAATGCAAAACACAGATGAAATTAAATCAAAAGCACATGAGGGCCTAGCACATTTAACCAGTTACTGTCTTGTAAGAAAGACCTGGAGTTTGACAGAGGGGCAGATGTGTACAAGGAGTGTTAAAAGTACTTAGTTGAGAAAACTGGTTTCTCACTGAGGGGAAGAAATAAGTAAACTGAGGTAAAGAACACGGAGTAGAATTGAACAGACATTACCTGTTTATTTGTTCATTCATATTTGATTGGCATCAGAGTTAATGCAAAATCTATTTCCTAAGAGAAAATGTTTATTCCTTTTTTTTCTTTTTTCTTTTTTTTTTGATCACTTTGTTTTGGATCGTGTTGAAAATGAGCTGCTGTGGTAGCTACTGAACTTTAATTCATGGACAATGCTGATACAAAACAGCTTTTATAATAGCTGCTTGAGGGACAGAGTTAAATCTGCCAAAATCAGATTCTAGCTGAAAAAAATAGGGTCAAGCTGGGTTTTATTTCTGTCTGTTTTGATAGAAGTATTCCAGGAACCGCATGGCAATTGCATTAAATCACAGACGTTTTGGAAAGACAACACAGTTAGAATAACAGAGCCCTGGGAACAAGCATCAGCAAGGGCTGAGGCGCCTATCAGGCACATACTGCAGCACTCAGCACTCAGCAGCTGCTCTTCAAGGTAAAGACCAGACTGTGAGGCACAAGGAAAAGGGGGTACAGGAGAAACAGCTCCCTGTAGCTGGCTGGGCAGAAATGCTAGCTCTGTTTCATGCCATGGGGCCGCTGAGTGCAGCCTGTCCCCCAGCAGCCCAGTCTGGAGGACTGGTAGCCACAATCAGCACCTCCTGGTGCTCTCACCAGTCATCTGGTAAGGGGGAGGAGAAGACAGTAGATCCCAGTTGTGTCATTCCATGAGAAATAAGAAGGCCAGGCTGGGAAGCACTCGCACTTCATATATTTCTGACTACTCAGATGCAGAGCTTTGAGCACTCTCCTGAAGAAGAAAAGGTTGCCAAAGCCAGAGGTGGGACCCCTCAGTCCTCCTACCTTGTCTTGTTCTGCCACATACACTTTTACCTTTGTGTCCCAGCTGTTATAGGACAGTGAAGTCCTCATCCTTACATCAGCCCATTTGTTTCACATACCTATTGATGATCTCCTTAACCTACTTAGTGTCCTCCCTTTTGCATTCCAAGTTGCTTTGGTTTTATGTGGTACCAGTGAGGAGGGAGGTGTAGAGATAAGGCAAAGGAAGTAAAGTAGTAGCCCTGGATTTTCTTTCAGGAGGTGTGGGGTAGAAACCTGCATGGACTGGAGGGTATTTAGTCTTCCCTTATAAACTGCATGTGATAAACATTCTCATCTTCTGCATCAAAGCTTAATACAATGTATCCGAATGGCTGAGCCTCTGGGGTCAGCCTGAAAGCTCCGTGTTTTGGCTAATTTGTCACAGAACACAACTATTGCTCTTGGAGATTGGGCAGAACCCAGAGCTTCCTCCTTCATTGCCTGGCTACTTACCATTGCAATTCTCTGTACAAACGTGTGCTGGAAACCAGAAAAAAGCACTCCTGTTCCTGCCTGGGAGTTGTGTAGTTGTAGAGATGCACGTGTAAATGGATGAAGCAGTGTGGAGATGGCAGTACCATATACCCAGCACTGCAAGTAGTAGCTCCCTCTGGGAAGCCACCGAAAAACACTTTTAGTAGGGATTTAATTTGGGAATTGTACTTTATTATTTTAATAAACATTCTGGCAAGTAGAAAACTGATTATATGAATGTCAGAAAAAATAGGTAAAGACAGCAAATCAAAGGGAATGTGAAATTGTTACACAGACAAAGATTAGGTTGTAATCATTTTTCTGGTTGAGATCAGAAGATCCATGATATGGGCTTTTACGAAGAACATCCTTCCAGTCTGTTGTAATCACACAGCCCATTGTGTTCAGAGCTTCCCACATACTCTGGCCATTTGCTACCATGAACTTAGCAAAGCGAAATGCCGCAGTTCTGTGACCACCTGCAGGTCTGACTTACTGGTGTCAGACATGCCTGCTGTTGGAACTTTTATGCTGGCAATGTGGCCTCTCTGCTTTCCGTTGCAACAGGTACATTTAGGCATACAACATGGTCCAAGTCTGCTGCGAAGTGGGGCAGCCAGGATAAAAAGCAATATAACATTTGCTCAGAGACCACAAAATCTTCTAAAAGCACAGAAAAAATAAATAAATCTAAGCAGATAGTGGAAACAGCTCTTGGATTTTGTATTTTTAAAATGTAATGGTCTGTAAATGCAGATAGTTGTGACATTGTTAGTTAGTCTTTTTTTTTTTTTTTTTTTTTTTTTTTTTTTTTTTTTTTTTCTTTTTGAAAAGAGCCAGGCAAAGTATACCGGTTTGTTGATAAGAGTCTGATTCAACCTGTGCAAAGATATGATTCTTTGCAGGCTCAGGGAGATTGGCAGAAAAATGCTGCATAAAAGCCTACCCAGTAACCCCGGGGAAAGAAACTTGGCAGAAACTTTGTGCCTCTTTTACACAGCGTTTGCAAAGGCTCAGGCAACCCGTGCGAGAGCCACGTAGTGAACTCCACGTGCGTGAGCTGAAGCAGAGGGCTCAGGGGTGAGAGGCCTTTATCAGAAGTAGGGGCTGTGCTGCCACCCCACCTGCCTGGCCTGCTAGCCCCTCTTCTCCAGACACATTCTACATTCCCTAAGACACTAAAAAAAAAATTAAAATCAGCCCTCTGAAAAAATATTTTCTTGTCTTAAAATGTGAAGTTTTCTTCCAGGGCCTCTATTGTATGCTGGCTGCAGACCTGGTAAAAGCAATGCTAGGCAGCTCTGCAGGCTCCAGCCAGCATCTGAAATATGCTCCAGGGAGGAGCTTCGTACCAGTACAATGGGAAGCCTCCCAGGTTCTCCGTGGGAGAAGATAATGGCAAGTAGTCTCTAGAGACAAAATATGCATTTTAATGTGCATTTTAGTTATTGTAACAAAGCTTAAGCAGCTACTCTAGTTCTGTTTGAAAATACTATTATTATTATTATTATTATTATTATTAACAAAGACATACATGTAGAAAAATGAAACCATTTGGGAATCTCAAGTTATTTGTACCCAACACTTTGACTGCAAGATTTGTCCAAGAAATTACCTGACACCTCATTGTCAAGTGAGGTTTCTCCTCCATGTCTCAGAAAGGCATCTCAGGGACAAGAAGGCCAGGGCTGAACAATGAGGCCATCCATGGCATTTTAGGTGCAACAGGAGATCAAAGACATTGGGATGCATTCAGTGACTGAGTACCTTGGTACCACATAAAAAAATAATTAAAAAAAAAAATCACTGTGCCTGGAAGTGCATGGAAGCAATACCTTTACTTTCTGTGGACTGTCGGAAAGCCACACATGTATTATTTTATGCACATATTTTGAATAGTGTTACCTTATGACAGTCTTTTGATTTACATAGGACAGGTGTGCTATAAGGCCTTTTACATAGGATATTGTTTAAAACCTCCCATAAGTCATTATTCAATCCTCTTGGCTTTTGACCTGGAGCCAGTAACATTAGCAGAGCATGAGCCTGAAGTGCCAGTGAGGACTACAGTCTTTTCACTGTTGTGCAGAAGTAATTAAAAAAGACATAAATATAAAACTGGGAGGGAATGTGATCAAGAAGAAAGAGACCATTATGAAAAAATATAGATGAAATCAGCTGGAAGTATGCTATATTAGCAAGATATAAAAAGGCTGAAAATATATATGTTATCTATGGTATTTCCCTTCTGTCTACAAAGTCTAGTGTTGTCTCTCTTTCCTCATTGATTTCTTTCTGGCCTTCTTCAACTAGCCTGTGAATTGTGCTGTAATGCTGTTGGCTACTGCTGAAAGAATAGAGCTGGGAAGCATCTTCCCATGCCCGAAAAGCTGGCAGGGGAATAACCTCCGGTTTCTTGTTCTCAAAAAAGCACTTCAGGTTTCGCTCGCTCAGCTTGGTGGCATACAGCTGGAAAGTCTGCTCCAGTTGCTCCTTCTCCTTCTCGGCATACACCTTCCAGAACATCAGCTGGAGGTGGCTGACTTTTGACTGGCAGCTGGCACAGCAAGTGGTTAGCAGGGAGAGAAGGGCCATAGTCACTATCACACACCAGCCTAAAATCTGGGGGGGGAAAAAAAAAAAAGGAACAGGTGTCAGGTTAAAGTGGCCCAAGTAGAAATGCTGTTTAAATCAAATGTCCAACAGTGACTGCTCTTTGTACAAAGGGCCTGCTGCTCCTCTGGGGGACCTACTCCAGACATCACTTTCCAGTTTTCATTTGTTGCCTGCCATTAGTCTTAATGGGCCTGCCACACCTGGACCAAAGGAAGGGAGATGAAGTCAGGGCTAAGGCTTCTCCATATTGTCCATTTTGATGTCTCTTTATCAGGAAAGTGAAAGACAGTTGTTCTTTAGGTAGAACACCACAAAAAGTTGGCTTATACTAGAGACTGTCTAGCCACAGAGACAGGCTTTGTCTCAGTTTTTAAATGATCCTATTTATCAGGGAGTGTAGTGATAGGACAAGGAGTAATGGCTTTAAACTAAAAGAGGGAAGATTTAGAAATAAGGAAGAAATTTTTCATTCAGAGGGTGGTGAGACCCTGGTACAGGCTGCCCAGAGAAGCTGTGGATGCCCCATCCCTGGAAGTGTTCGAGGCCAGGCTGGATGTGGCTTTGGGCAACCTGGTCTGGTGGGAGGCATCCCTGCCCATGGCAGGGGGTTAGAACTGGGTGGTCTTTAAGGACCCTTCCAGGACAACCATTCTGTGATTCTGTAATGAAAGGAACTTGAATAACAATTGCTGAAGAGACCAGAGCAAATGCAATGGCAGGTTCAGGAACAGAGTATCTCAAATCAGACTTCAACCACAAGACCACCATGCACAAAGAAAAATCCAAGAGAAGTCTAACTGATCAGTCAAATAATGTTATGGCTGTATAGTGTAACTGTAAACAGATTGGACCTGAGAGCAGAAGTAGTGTCTTGATAATTTAAAGATGATTTGATGAGAATTTATTGAAAAAATCTAATGGTCCAGCATGTAGCATATTGAAATTGCTCACTGAATTTTGTAGCATAGGGGGAAAAGTGGACAAGTTGAATAAGATGTCATGATCACTAGTTGGTATAAGGGTTTCTATCTCCTGAAAGCATTCATAGAACACAGCAAGAATTAGATTTAAGACACAGTTATGAATTGTGAGCAACTATCAACCTTGATCAACCTGTGAGCAAGGGCTGAGAGTAGAAAAATGTGCTAGCAATTGTTTTTGTAGGATGTTCTCCTTTAAGAGGATCAGGGGTATGAATGCAAATTATTCATGCTGAGTACTGCTGGTCTAGCCAACAGCTTTACTCACTTACTCCACTGCAATGTGGACATAAAAAAATTAAATGAAATAAAATGATTTTTTTTTTTTTTTCAAATGGGGCAAAAATTCCAGTGTGGAACGGATCTTTTAGGTTTCAGAAACCCATATGAATTAGAACTGATTTGGTAGTGATAATATGCGGAGTGATGTTGGAAAAATAATGGCCAGTAAAAGTCTGTGTTTAGCTGATGGAACTATAGAAAGTTTCCTCAGGGAAATATGTGAAACCAGGAAGCCTAACAAACAATTGTTTTTAGGAACTGTTATGGAAGAATGGTTTCATGTTCTTTCATTCTCTGGTCACTTTGTACTAACTGTTGATATCTGTGGGTATTTGAGATATTGCTCTTTTTAGCAGCTTTTCACTCTTTTACAGCTTAGAGAATGAATGTATGTATTCCCATGCTATTCCCACTCTGAGCCTTTGGCCTTTCTATTTCTTTCTTCATTATTTCCGTCTTCACTATTTCCTATACATAAAACCTTAAGTCTTAGAACTATTTGTTGCTTCTTTCTAAATCTCTCAATTAAATTGCCTTGCCTGCACTGCAGTCTTTGTCTGCATTCCAGTCCTATTCGCCTGAGGACTTGAAAATAAAACCAGGTCTTGGGTAGGAAACAGTTCCAGATGGACACAATTGTCTGGCAAAAACTTGCTGGCTCCACAGAATGTTTCTTCTTCCTGCGCTTTGCTGACAATCATCTTTCCATCATTTTCTGTAACACTTTTTCTTTTTTCTTTTTTTCCTATGTTTTGATGTTTTTTTTTGTCTTAAAATTTATTTACATTACAAGGCAACAAACAGAACTGTAACATAAATATAGTAAAATGTTATCATTTTATCTTAGCCTTGCATATTCTGGTTTTATTTTAGTGTTTCTTCCTTCCTTCCTCCAAGAAGAAAAAAAACATGCTCTCTTCTGGCATCATAAACTTGAGAAATGCAAATAGAAACAAGTTAAATAAATAATGCATCACAAATCTGATTTCCCAGTATTTTCTCACTGCTACTGATGCAACATTTTTTTACAGTGTCAATAGTAGTATAAAAAAAAAAAAAAAAAAGAAACTGTGGTATGGATTTTTAGTTGAACAGACCCCTCTGGGTGACATCTGTTAATCTGGCTTCCTAAACAACTGAATAATGTTTTTCTCTTCAGAGCTGTCTTCTTTCAGAAAGATAGCTTTAAGTTACCTGGCCTTACTGATCCTGACTTCAGTGGGACCTCCCAGGAAACAAGTCATGGCTCAAGCTGAACAAAGAGATTGATTATTGTATTTGGCAGGACTGCATCATGCTAAAACTTGGTTTATGTAGAACCAACAGTTTTATTTTTGCACCTTCCACAGCAAGTAGTACAAACTCTATGATTCTCTTTATTTGTTTCTCTTACCTGTGACTGTGCCTGAAGAGTTAGCTTGAGTTCCTCACTCTCTGAAAAGGGCATGGTGCTTTTGCCACAGGCCACCTTGTGCAGCTCCTCAAAACACTTCACAGATTTGTTGTGGCAAATGGCATCTAAGTAGGCAGGATTTCTCAAGCCACTCAGGGCACATTCATAAAAAGTCCCATTGAGCAAAGCCACCGAAAGCCACATCACTGGTGCTACCAGAGCATTTAAAGTGATCTGTCCAAAGATGTAGAAGAAATGGCAGATATTCCCTTTGGGGAATATTTTTCTGGGGTTCACCCAGCAACCTGTGAAGAGCTTCCAGGTCTTGCTGTTCAAGAAATATCCAATGACCAGCAAAACAAAAGCTGGGGAGAAGAGAAATACTAAACCATACCTGAAGTTTTCATTGCTGCAGGGACATCTGAAAGCAACAAGAGAAAATACACGTTCGCTTCCCAGAGTCAGCAGAGCCATAAAACTGTAACCAATAGCAGTTCTCCGGTTTATAAAGAATTTCAGGATTGTTTGGAAACCATCCATGTCCGATGATACTCCCTGAAGAGGTAAAAATCAAAACACTTGTATCTTCAGCTGTTGGAGTCTGTAGCCGTGTATTAGGGGAGGGCTCTTCAAGGGAAGCACAGCCTGCTGCCAGCCTGGCTGCTTCAGCGCTGTCTAGATCCTGTAATGATGTCACTGTCTGTACAAATGCACACACATGGGGACCCCTCCGCGAGCAGGGCAGAAGAAAAGCACACAATGCCCTGTTATCAAATACATTTGCAGTCTCGGCAGTCTTATTCTTTTTTTTTTTTTTTTTTTTTTTTTTTTTGTCTCTAAATAGAGAGCAGAGTAAATGCACACACTCACCAGTTGCAGGAGTTCCTGAGCTGTGATTATCAAAGTTGCCAGCAATGTAGGGAAGGACCTAATATGGAGCTAATGGTCCCAGGGGAGCGTGACGCCACTGAAAGCACAAGTTATAACAATAAAACTGTTTTGTATGGTGCTGTAAGCAGAGGAACATCAAGAACAGAATAAGCAGCCTTACACTGTACTTCCCTGGAGTAACACGTAGCTCCAGATTTCTTTTTCTGGCTCCAGCTGAGTGCAGAAGAGACAAATCTAGTTTAGTCTCAAGCCTTTCTGCCCCTTAGCCCTATTTACCTTGAGCAAAGCTAATCTGCAGGATGGTGCATCCTATAATTAATTCTCTAGATTCAAAGGGCAGAGTTTCATGTAATCATAGGATGGCTTGGGTTGGAAGGGACCTTAAAGATAATCCAGTTCCAACCCCCCTGCCATAGGCAGGGACACCTCCCACCAGACCAGGTTGGCTAGGGCCTCATCCATCCTGGCCTTGAACACTTACCTCCAGGGATGGGGCATCCACAGCTTCTCTGGGCAACCTGTGCCAGTGCCTCACCACCCTCTCAGTGAAGAATTTCCTCCTAACATCTAATCTCAGTCTCCCCTCTTTTAGTTTAAAACCACCCCCCCTTTTCCTATCATTGTCTGCCTGAACAAAAAGTTGTTCTCCATCTTTTTAATGTCACCTTTAAGTATTGAAAAGCTGCAATGACATGATCCTGGAGTCTTCTCTTCTTCAGGCTGAATATCCCCAGCTCTCTCAGCTTGTCTTTGTAGGAGAGGTGCTCCTGCCCTCTGATCAACTTCACAGCCCTCCTCTGGACCTGCTCTAACAGCCTCACATCCCACATAGTGCTGGGGGCCCCAGACGTGGATGCAGCACTCCAAGTGGGACCTCACAAGGGCTGAGTAGAGGAGGACAATCCCTTCATTCGATCTGCTGGCCACTCCTGTGTTGATGCAGCCCAGGATGTAGTTGGCCTTCTGGGCTGCAAGCACATGCTGCTGATTCATGTCAAGCTTTTCATCCACCAGAAGCCCCAAGTCCTTCTCTGCAGGGCTGCTCTCCATGAGTTCTTTTCCCAGTCTGCACTCATGTCCGGATTGCCCCGACCCAGGTGCAGCACCTTGCAGCTGGTCTTTTTGAACCTCATTAGGTTCATATGGGCCCACTTTTCAAGCTTGTCCAGGTCCCTTAGGACAGCACCCCTTCCTCCTGGTGTGTTGACTATACCACTCAGCTTGGTTTCCTCCTTTTGCAGGTTGCTTTCAAGATGTACCTTGGGGTCACCCCCAGTGTGAGCTGCAGTAGTGCTGCAGGTAATGAATTCTCTTTAATCCTGGACAAAAACCCATTGGTGGACTTTGTGGAGGAGCTGCCAGCAGAACGAGCATCACTTTGCTATTGCAACCTTCTCTGTGGGGTGATTCGAGGTGCCTTGGAAATGGTAAGGAAGTGCTCATCTATTTTCTCTGATCTTTGCTAATGAGCAGAGACACAGGAAAGCAACACCACTTGCTCAGATAACTGAAGTAAGCTTAGTAGTGTTCAGCCCCCCTCTCTGATTAAATGTCTATATTGGCATAGGAAGGGCCAGGCTGATCCTGGATGCCAAGAAGCACACAGCTTAGCTCACTGAGCTCAGTCTCAGCTGCGCTCCTTTGGTGGCTGATGGAGCTGGGGAGTCAGCTAACACAAAGCAGCCAGAGCCAAGGGGTCATGCTGCACTTCTCATTTGATCCTTGATCCTGTATCATTTTCCTGCATAGACGTTACAGTAATAGCCATCCCTGTTTCTTTCCAAATGTATGAAGACAAATAAAGCATATTCGGGTCACAGCGATACAACTGCAGATCAGGCGAAAGAAAGAATCATGTGATGTTAAAACCCAAACATCAGAAGGGTATCAGATGGCATTTCAAATTTAATTTCTCAGAAATTTAAGTTCTCAGAACAAAGCAAAACACTGGAATCATGATTAACACATTATTCAAATTCCAGTGTACATAACCTTCCTTTTTATTAACTTACTTTGGAAAGATATTTTTAAAATTCTAGAAATCTGTTTCTTATGAAGCCTGTGAAAGAGGGTCCCCTTGTGGTGAGAGATAAGAAGATTGTCACAGTGGAGGGGAAAAAAAAAAAAAAAAAAAAAAAAAAAGGAGTATTTCTTTGCTTAGCTAATCAAACCTGCTTCTTTCCAGGTTCACTTAGCGGCAGAAGTGACCTTCCTGCAGGACAGGCTGAAGGGCGATGCTGTGACAGAAATAGGAATTACATTTTTAAGGAAGGCTGAAGACAGAAAGCACAGAAGAAATAAATGAAAGAAATATTGGGGGAAACCTTTGCTAAGTGATGTTTTGCACCTTTTGTTTCTGAAGATAACGTAGAGGGTAAAAATGTTTCCTTGAGTCAGCTGCACCACTCAGATGTTGGAAGGGTGAAGAGAGCTGGGAAGCAAACAAAAGGGCAGAGCAGGGGGAAAGCTATCTTACTTATCATGACACAGGTATCGATGCTAAAGATCAAAGAGGCCTTGCCCTTTCTTCTCACATAACCGTGCTCTTGAGCTCACTGGAAGTTTTACCTCAGTATTTAGTGCATGCCTGATACAAAATATTCAATCGGACAGCCTGCTATTTTTAGCTAAACATGACTATCTATTTCCATCTTGTCTGTTGGTGATTAAAAGCATGGCTGATAAGAGATGCATTATTTCCCTGTCTGATTGGGGTTCAGAATAATAAATCCTTTTGCTGTGACTACCAGATGTGGTTTCTCACTGTGAAGTGTATGCTTAGGTATGTGATGATTTGCCACTCACAGTTCTTTACATGAGGAATCCTTCTGCCTCTGATACCCAACAGACATGCAATTTGTCTGGTGTGGGATGTAGTGTGTTAGGGCTGTTTCCTCTGGGCTGGGGTGCCTTGTGTGTGCATCAGGCAATCATGGCAGTGCTGGTGTTGCTCCAAACTTTAGCTTTTGTGCCATTCCCACACTGGCCAGCTCTACAGGAGCACTGATCCTCTGACCACACTGAAAAAAGACATAGCATATTTGATATATAACCACCGTGGATCTGTACTTCAGTTAAGGAAACTTCAATAAAAGGTCAGTGATTGCCATACAACCAACTTGCTGGTCAGTGTGCGTGTTCTTACATGACCTTTGTCAACATCTTCCTCTTGGCAATGGACTTCTGTTATCACAACATGACAGAATTAGAGAAACACCATCCTCACAGGCACTTGGGTAACAGGAAAGGTTTAATGCTGTCTGGTGTAATGAAAGAAACCTGGGTATAGGCGGGAGAAAAACCCAGGTCCCAAATCCTCATGCAGTGCCCTACCCACAGAGCCAGCTCACTGCAGAGCTTTAAGAGAACAATTTTACACAGAGTAAAAATTAAGCTTTTCATTACTCACCCTTGGGCTCAGCCCAGTGTGTGGTAATTGCTACAATAAGTTACAGCATGTAACAACATGTTATAATGCACAACAAGTTCTCTAATTGCTTTTTTGTAAAAATTAATCTTAAAGTTAGTGTGGAGTTTGCCTGATTTCACTGCCTGTGCAGGAGCCCTCAGCAGGTTTTTTCTGGTTGTGCCCAAGCTCTTTGTGATGGACACTTGGCAACTCTGTCTGCCCACAGAGGTGCTTTCCAAGGCAATGGCCATTTTTCCTCTCTCTAGCAACATCCTGCCAACGGAATATTCTCTGTTTGTCATTATCTGCAGAGTGAATAGCCTGTGCCATCCTTCTTTTGTGGAATACTATTCTCTTAAACCTCTGTTGCATTAGACTTTCACACAGGTGCATGCCCCTTCCTTCCATGCCAAACGTTTGTGGTGATATTTGGTGTAGGACTCCAAAGCTGCTGCTTTCTATATTTCAGAATAAACAGCCCAATGAAACCTTTTCTGTTATTTAGATTTCATAAGGTTTGGAAGATAAATTTCCACAGTGCAAATGAACATATAGCAGAAATGCCTGAGCCAGTCAAGCCAGCCCAGATCTGAGATTGAGCCTGGAGATAACGTGATACTGCCAGACTAAACTGGGTGCAGTTCATACTCATTTCACTTCATTCTGGTGAAATCAGGCATCTGGTCCTGCAGCATTTCCTCCTCTTGGCTCCCTACTGCCTTACCTTGTGCTGGGTAGGCATGCTTGATGTACACACATTGTTCTGCTTTGTTTTTTTGCATTTTCATCCCACACTGGATCACCTTGTCTATTGTATTCCAAAGAATCACAAAATCACAGAATTGTAGGGGTTGCAAGGGACATCAAGAGATCATCAGGTCCAATCCCCCTGCCAATGCACATTCCCTAGAGCAGGTTGCCCAGGTAGGCGTACAGATGGGCCTTGAATATCTCCAGAGAAGGAGACTCCACAACCTCCCTGGGAAGCCTGTTCCAGTGCTCCGTCACCCTCACCGTGAAGAAGTTATTTTGCGTACTAGTGCAGAACTTCCTGTGATCCATTCTGTGGACATTGCCCCCAGACATTGTCCTGTCCCCACAGACCACTGAGAAGAGGTTCACCAAATCCCTCTGTTAATCCCTCTGTGATCTGATAAGATCCCCTCTCAGTCTTCCCTTCTCAAGGCTGAACAGGCCCAGGTCTCTCAGCCTTTCCTCATAGGGAAGATGTTCCAGGCCCTGTATCATCTAAGGAGCATAAGAAGGAGCAAGCAAATTCTGAGCAGTATGTCAACAGAAAGCGGTGGTGAAACAACACCCACCCATTACAGCCCACATTTCAGAGAGAGCATTCACCTCTGTGTAGAGAATGACCACAAAGCCCCTCCACTTTTTTCCAAACATCATCTTCCTGTACATGAGCTCCGAGATGTCAGGCAAGCACAAGCTCACCATTTCAGCTTTTGGACATCTCTCCAGACACATGAAGAAGGTCTAAAGTTCTCTGCTGAAGGGGAAGAAAGTGATCAGCAATGTGACACACTTCTGTCTATGGCAGAGCAGAGTGGTATCATGCTACAGCTGTTTATGAAAACAGAAGGAAGTTAAAGAGGAAACATTCTTAGAAAAATGGTAACAAACAATAGGAAAAACAGTGACACAAATTACATTACCATTAGTTGCTGACATTAGCTAACCTGTAGATGTACAGATTTTACTTGTCTTATTTAGTAAGATATTTCCAGAAGGTTTTTTCTCAGCGTTTCTTGCTAGTGTAGACATTTCTTTTGGAGCTGGCTGATGGAGCCCCCAGAAGTGCACTAAGGTTTCCATTTGAAATTTCTTTTCATTTCCTTCATAAGTACACAGAGAAGATATGAGTGTTAAATAAATATGAGGAAAATCAAAAATTCAAATATGACTGTATATGAAAACATTACAGAAATATCTGCTCATATCCTTATACACAGGTAGAATTTTTCTCCTTCCCCTAAAAGTAATTTTACGTATAACACATAGACTGCATTGGCAGACTTGAAGACATGAAGAAGACCTTCCGAAGCCTTTGCTCTTTCATTTTAATGAGAAGTACTGGCTCTACGTCTTCCCTGGAAAGCCAAAGCAGCTTTGGTAATGGGACCCTGGCAGTTGTGGTTGTGAGTAGGAAGTGGCAAAAGCCCACTCAGATACAGCTGACAGGATTAACACAAACTCTGTTGGTGTTTTCACTGCAGGTTCTCATCAGAAAATGAAATAAACATGGTTTTATTTTTAAACCAGATGCTTTATATACATATATGTGTGTGTGTGTGTGTTGTTTATTTTAAACCAGATACTTTTGGTCTATCCTGAGTTATTTTATGTGTCTTTATGGTAAAGCCTGACCCCACTGAGTCAAGGAATGTTTTGGTGCTGATTTCAGTGGGGCCAGGACATTGTTTCCTTCCAACTAAAGACATTCCAGAGCAGATTTATTGTTTTCTAGATGTCAGCGAACAAATGAACTCTTTAATAGGAGAGGTAAAGTGGGACATTTTAAACTGAACTGTGCTTCCTGGAGGCACAAATAACAATCCGGACACCTGTTACACTATTAATATCAGGTTCCCTGGAAGAAAAAGAGCCACTGATTAAAGTGCAGTGAACACAGGATTAGATCCTCTTTTCCTTTTACATGCCATTTATTCAACTTAGAGTAAGAATGAAGCCACCAAATCTAGTTTTGTTCATCTAATTTAAATGGGCACTTTCTTGCTTCCTCATTTGAAAATGGCTGTAACAAGCAACATCATGGGATTTCTCATGGAGCAGATTATCTTGAGAGTCAACACGTGGCACTTGCAGGGCAAGCAGGTGATCAGGCCCAGTCAGCATGGGTTTATGAAAGGCAGATCCTGCTTGAAGAACCTGATCTTCTTCTATGACAAAGTGATGCACTTGGTGGATGAGGGAAAGGCTGTGGTCTACCTTGACTTCAGCAAGGCTTTTGACACCATTTCCCACAGCATTCTCCTCAAGAAACTGGCTGCTCTTGGCTTGGACTGGCGTACGCTTTGTTGGGTTAGAAACTGGCTGGATAGCTGGGCCCAAAGAATCGTGGTGAATGGAGTCAAATCCAGTTGGAGGCCAGTCACTAGTGGAGTTCCCCAGGGCTCGGTGCTGGGGCCGGTTCTCTTTAATATCTTCATCGATGATCTGGACGAGGGCATTGAGTGCACACTCAGTAAGTTTGCAGATGACACCAAGTTAGGTGTGTGTGTTGATCTGCTCGAGGGTGGGAACGCTCTGCAGGAGGATCTGGATAGGCTGGACCGATGGGCTGAGGTCAACTGCATGAAGTTCAACAAGGCCAAGTGCCGGGACCTGCACCTGGGGTGCAATAACCCCAAGCAGAGCTACAGGCTGGGAGATGAGTGGTTGGAGAGCTGCCAGGCAGAGAAGGACCTGGGAGTGATGGTGGATAGTCGGCTGAATATGAGCCAGCAGTGTGCTCAGCTGGCCAAGAAGGCCAACAGCATCCTGGCTTGCATAAGAAACAGTGTGACCAGCAGGTCTAGGGAAGTGATCGTGCCCCTGTACTCGGCTCTGGTGAGGCCGCACCTCGAGTACTGTGTTCAGTTTTGGGCCCCTTGCTACAAGAAGGGCATCGAGGTGCTTGAGCGAGTCCAGAGAAGGGCGACGAAGCTGGTGAGGGGCCTGGAGAACAAGTCCTACAAGGAGCGGCTGAGGGAGCTGGTCTTGTTCAGCCTGGAGAAAAGGAGGCTCAGGGGCGACCTTATCGCTCTCTACAGGTACCTAAAAGGAGGATGTAGCGAGGTGGGGGTTGGTCTGTTCTCCCACGTGCCTGGTGACAGGACGAGAGGGAATGGGCTAAAGTTGCGCCAGGGGAGTTTTAGGTTAGATGTTAGGAAGAACTTCTTCACTGAAAGGGTTGTTAGGCATTGGAACAGGCTGCCCAGGGAGGTGGTGGAGTCACCATCCCTGGAAGTCTTTAAAAGACGTTTAGATGTAGAGCTTAGGGATATGGTTTAGTGGGGACTGTTAGTGTTAGGTCAGAGGTTGGACTCTTGAGGTCTCTTCCAACCTAGAAATTCTGTGAATTCTGTGAATTCACTCTGTCTTTCTGAATAGTTTCCAAGTTAGAGTTTTCTGTCTACAAAGAGAAGGTTTCCGGGAGGAGTGAAAGGACAGTCTGGACCAAACAGCCCAACTCATTTTTGAAAATACTTTCAGAGAAAAAAAATAACTTTATCAATCTTCACTCCAAACTTTTGTATTTGCTTCTTATCATTAGGAGTTCTTTGATAAGAACATCCGTATTTTCTCACAGTATGCGGAACTGCAGATTTGTAACATCCTTAAATGTGCAGCTTCACCTACACTGTCATATTATTAACAAACCTAACTCCTTAAGCCATGTAAATTTGCACTTGGCCTCTATTCTGGATCAAATTAGACTATTTGGTGGATACATCCAGGGGTAGCTTAGGTACTGTTGACATGGCCAGAAATCTATGTGTAGTATTATGCATGAAAAGTACATTTTTTTTTTTTTCAGATAAAATAGAAATGAATACAAATGGACTATAAATTGGAAGTTATGCACGCTTTATTTTTTTCCACAGAAAACTTTTAGAATAACAGGAAATGAATAGTAGAAGAAGGCCTGCTGTAAAAGGTACTCAAGATCAGACAGTGGTAAAGAAAATTCATCAGAGTGAAAGCTTTTATTTTCACTGTTACCTAAAACAACTAGACACACAGGAGTAAAATGGCTGGAATTTATTTATTTATTTATTTATTTACTTATTTATTGGTTATTCCAACTGATGACCAGCTGAAGTCATGCTTAGCATTTCTAATGGACTTCGTGCACATGTGGCTCCAAAATGTTAATTGCTCCCCAGATTTTAAAAGACATAATCTTTGCCTTGAGAAACTAATTGACTGAAAGCAAATATTTTAGTCTAGAGCTTGTTTTAAGCTGTACTGAAATATTTATTGTCAAGTCAAGTGATATCTAATAAACTAAACTAAACTTATGGTCAAAATTTCAATTTCTTTTTGTCCCTGTGTTACTGACAGGTACAAAAGTTTGGTTTTGTCACTCCAGCTCCCAAATTCTTGTAAGGCATTTGGAAAATAATTTGACATGGTACACGTTGACATCTTTGCTGTGGATCCTTGTTATTTTACATGACTCTTTCTTAATGAACATCAACATATGAAAACTCCCATTGTGAACCATGTATTTATTTAAATGAACCTAAACAAAAGTATAGTTTATTTAAAAAATAAATCTCCTGAGGTTTACATGCAATATCTACATACTGATTTCAGTAAGAGCTCAGAATAAGACTCTTTTTATATTAGTAGGTTTAAAAGATTACCAGTGTTACAAAGGCTATGTTTCATCAAAATCCAGATTCACTTCCATGTGCTTCATCCACAAATGCTAAAACATTGTGAATCTGATCTGTTCCACTGGATGTCTTGCCTCTGTTTGTGTTCACATACTTGTGTATCATGCTGTAATGCTGCTCTTCTGTATTGAAGCCATATACGAATGAAATCTTCTGCCAGTCTTCATTGCTGGGAGTCCAAAATGGTGCTGGGTCAGCAGGTTCAAAAAAGAAGTGAACGTTTCTTTCTGCCAGCTTGGCTGCATGGTCTTTAGCCTTGATTTCCAAGACCTCTTGTTCCTTTTTCGAGTAAGTTTTCCAGAACTTCATCTGAAGGTAGCTAACTGGGGAGGAACAGTAGCTGAGACATGTTGTAATGAGTGCCACAGTCATGATGATGGCAATCAGCAACCATCCTGCTATCTTGGAAAAGAAATAGGTAGGTTAACAGTGTTTTTACATGGTCCTATGTAAGAGTATAGAACATAACATTGAATCAGACATGGAAACCGTATTTTTTGTAGGCAGAACATTTGACTATCAAATACAGGAATCATTCCTGGTTCGTACAGGGTTTTATCATACCTAGAATGTTTGGTTCTTAATTTTGCTGAAAGTAGGTCAGGTATAAAAAATAATGTACATTAATCACAATGATCTCATGTGTCTTCCATATTTGTTTGACTTGTTTGCTTCTTTTAATTTTCATTGAAATATCAGTAACAGTCAGTCTTCCTTGATTTTACTCCTTTCTTACACTATCAGAATTCAACTATATAAAATTTGCCCCTTTCCAGTCTTTCTCTTGGAGAATTCACAAGCTAAATATTTAGCAAATTTAAACACTGTGTGTGTGTGTGTGTGTGTGTGGTTATCTCATAAATCTAACCAGCTGTACAAATAACCAGCCAAATCATTAACCATGTTTTCCTGAGAAAAAGTGATGAAAAATGGTTTATTTCCTGGAGCTAAGGAGAGGACCAAACAAACAGAAACAAAACTGTAGTGCTGCCAAAATGCTTTAGATTCATTTCACTGCAAATGAAAAAAAATCCACTTGCGAGTGCTATTGATTTTTTGACCATGCAGTTTTCTTTCAGCGCTACAATAAAACTGTAGTGCTGTAATAAAATAACAATGCTGTAATAAGGTAGATATATTTTTTAAGCTAGATTACAAGTGTGAATTTAATAACAGGTCCAAGCTCTGAGGTTTGTAGTCAAACCAGCCATCTATTGCTTCACTCGCCAGTTCTCTTTTGCAATGAGACATTGGCTTCCTCCCTATTCATGACCTCAGCTTTCTCTCAGCTAATGCATACTTACAACAGTTTGAGATATTTAGAGGGGTAAAAGTGGAAAAGGAGATGAGATTGTGCCAGCTCTAATCTAAATGAGAAAAAAAAAAGCATCTGTGGAAAGTTCTCTGCCTAGCTCTGGAAAAGGTTTTGCAAGTGCCTTTGCCAAGCAATTGTTATGCAAACATGCTAAAACAGAAGCTAGCATAAACAGCTACTTGTTACCTTTCTGTTAGTATTTTTGACCAGCGAATTTTTGCTAATAGTGTACTTTTGCTAGTCAGTGTGAGAGATAAGGGCTCTGACAGTCCCCTGCAGGCACCAGTGTGTGTGAAGAGGGTGGGGCTGGGGTCCATCAGGGAAGAGCATAGCAGAGAGGCTTTACCTGGGACTGGGCTTCAAGGCTGTGTAATTCACCTATCTTCTTGGACAACTCCTCGTCACAGGGTATTTTCAGTGATTTGTTGCAGTACTCTTCGAAGTCCTTGCACACCAGCTTTTTGAAGGCGCTGCTCCCGCTTGCTGCGCACACATAGAAGCTGGCACTGAGCAGGGCCACCGCGATCCAGGTGAAGGGGGCCACCAAGGCACTGGCTGTCACTGACCACAGCACGTTGAGAAAGTGTCCACGGGAGTCACAGCTGCACTGGTTCTTTGAAGAGCATCTGCCTGTCACCAAAAGCCAAACCCTGGCATTTGTCATGTAGCCGAGCAGGAAGAGGACAAAGGCTGGCGCTATGAGGAAGGTACAGCCATACATGATGTTCGAGGAATTGCAAGGACACTTGAAGACCACGGAGGAGAAGATATACTCGCTGGCAGCTGTCAGCAGGGACACAGTGCTGTAACCCAGAATCTTCTGGTGGCGGATACAAAAATCCATCACAGTGCGTAACTTTTTCATTTTCTGCTGCAGACTCTGGTGGTCTCCCTGTGTTTCAAGAACAGTGAAATCTCAGTCAGGAAAGAAAAAGCAAAAGTGTCTTCAATGTCCGACAGCTTATAAAAGCCCACAGAGCTTTCACTTTCTGTTGGTAAAGCTGAGTCAGGAAGTCACTGAAGAAACCCTTTAGGGGAAACTGAAGAGCATGAACTCGCTGCACAGTGTGACAGTCAAGTGGATACCCCAGTGGAAGCCCACCCTAATAATCAGCATCAAAACAGCAAAGTCTGTCTTTGTTTCTATAAAAATAGTTTTATATTTGTCCAGACATGCCTGCATTACAACTAGCAATGGCTTAAACCTCAGTCTTCTCAGGGAAGCTTTTGAGTGAGGCATCAGATTAAGTGTGAACAAAATGTAAGGAAACCACCTGCAATTGTGTATGTTCTATAATCCAATCTTATTATTAGCAACACAATATGGCTTGTTCTTTACAGAAGAAAATTCATCTATAATCATGTCAATTTTAAAATTTTTAAAAATTATTAATTTTTAATTAATCATTTTAAAGTAATCAGAGAAGGTTAGCCAATGCACACCTAGCATTGATCCAGGATTACTGAGTGAAGGTTTGGCTACCAGAGTGCCTTCTGCCAGGAATCAGACTGTGGACTCCCACCAACATAGCAGCTAGTGGCATCTCTATAGCTCCTCACCCCCCAAAAAAAACACCTGCTCCTAAAAAGCAAAGATTAAGTAGTTAAGCCAATGTCATAAAGTGGAAAAATGATGCAAAAGGCTTGCATACGGAAGAAATATATCTGGAAGGGATTGGAAGACTGAACTTCCTGTGAAAACATTTGTTCCCAGATTACATAGGTTTCACTGACACCCTGAGGGGCTTTGACCAGACCCCTAACAAAGATTTTTCTCATCTGAATTGTCAGCCGGACATTTGTAGAAACTATTTCAAGCAAGTCAGCAAGTATGATGTGGTGCCCACATCACCCATGCTACAGGAAACAAGCACAGAGCAAGTAAAATGGCTCTGGTGAGAATTATTGCCAATGAACACTAAGAGTCATTTAAACCTTCTGAAGTCTTCTAGTGCACAGTTTAAGGGATGGTCCTCACAAATAAAGTGATGAGGTAGCACTAGGCTGTTTGGGTTGTCACTCTTGCTACATTTTTATGACTGAAAATAGAGAGCATCTGCACCCAGGTTATGTTTAAAAGAAGGAAAAGAATAATAACAATATAAAATGAAAAGTATAAAATCATGATGGATACTGGGGAACCCTGTGTAGAGTGGGTAACTTCTTTAGTACTTATGTGAAGGTGCTAGTATGATGTTCTTCATAGATTAGTGACCCATACACAGTCATCCAAGTAAGCTATCACATGTATTCATAGAAACATAAAATCATCGAATGGCTTGGGTTGGAAGGGATGTTTAAAGACCATCTAGTTCCAACTCCCCTGCCACCCACTAGGGATGCCACCCACTAGAACAGGTTGCTCAGAACCCCTACCAGCCTGGCCTTGAACACCATCAGAGATGGGGCATCCAGCGCATCTCTGGGCAAAGACATACTTTGTTTCAAAAAGAGACAGAGATTTTCCTGAAATCATTTTTATTTTTATTGTATTTATTTTTTCTGGTCAGATTTTCTTGCTACAAAATGCTGCTACTTTTCATCTGGTTATTAAAGGTCCCTTTGGGGTCAGCTCCATGAAAGACATCCTAGAATTAAGGGCTAACTAGCTTTTATGATTGTGGAGTTGGATTTGATACGAAAATTGTTTTGTTTTGTTTTGTTTTTCTTTCCAGTTCCCTATCACTTACTTGTGCAGCAGTATGTCAAGAGCTAAGGTAGTTGTCAATCAGGACTATTCAGGTAATGAGGCAAATAAATTTGTACAGCCATGAGGCAGGATAATAGGATAATGCAACTTAGCAATTTGCTAGAGCACTCTCCTGCTAACACTTGAGCACCACCAGCCTGAATGAATGTTTCCAAAAGTTGGCATAAAAGAGATTTGAACAAAGAACTTGACAAACAATATCTTCCTTGTCAAAATCAAAAGATCTTGAACACTGTGGAGTGCAAAAATATGTGTTATCAACCTGTCATCCTTGTACTGAACAGGGTCTGTAAGACTGCCATGTTGCAAGCCTATCCAACACAAGACTTTAACATAAATAAAGAGTTTTATATATATATATATATGTGCACACGTAAAAATTATGCATACATATATATACAACTTGTGTATAATGCATATAAATAGAGTGTGTGTGTGTATGTATCCACATATATTTCCCCCTGTATTCAGCTCTGGTGAGGCCGCACCTTGAGTGCTGTGTTCAGCTTTGGGCCCCTCACTACAAGGACATCGAGGCCCTGGAACTTGTCCAGAAAAGGGCTATGAAGCTGGTGAAGGGACTGGAACACAAGTGCTATGTGGAGCGGCTGAGGGCACTGGGGTTGTTTAGTCTGGAGAAGAGGAGGCTCAGGGGAGACCTTATTGCTCTCTACACCTACCTGAAAGGAAGTTGTGGGGAGCTGTGGGTTGTGATAGGACTAGAGGGAATGGCCTCAAGTCGCACCAGGGGAGGTTTAGGTTTAGGTTAGAAATTAGGAGAAATTTCTTCTCAGAAAGAGCACACAGGCATTGATATGATTTAATAACTTAGTGGGTAGTATTGGTGATAGGAGGATGGTTGGATGAGAAGATCTTGTAGATCCTTTCCAACCTTATGTTTCTATGATCCTATGATTGGAATTTTTGGAATTGGAATGATTGGTTTAAAGATATGACCTAGGTATCGCAGGTGAGCAGTAATTTGGACAGCTGAGTAGGTGGCACAGAGGCACCAGAGCAGGCACCAGAGGCATTGGCAGCCACTGGGCTGTGCCAGCTGTGTCATGCTCAGCACCAAGCTCCTGTTACTGCTGCTGTGGAGGAGGAAAATGCGCCACCACCTGAAGTGCTTGCCTCAGTCTGATGGATATTTTACTTCGTTATTATTCCGCAGACATAAAAATTGTTTGAAATTTGAGGGAAAAAGGAAAAAACAAAAAACATGTACACCAGCTAAACTGGCTGGACTGAAACAGAGTGAAGGCTGAGTTAGTCTGCTAACCTCTTGCTGAGAAGGGCTACAGTAAATACCTGGGGAGGAGCACAAGGACAGAGAAAGCAAGCTGCAGTACTTTTTCAGAATGTATTTACACCCTAAAAATTTGCATTTCAGGGGTTTCCCTCACATCCAGCAGCTGTTGAGATATTTCTCCTCTTTGTCCAGTTGCTTTTTTAAACCAAGCACACATCTTAACATCCAAATAATTGTGTAGCAAGCACGTTTAATAGGGATGAATCATGTTCATTCAAACCTGACACCACCCAATTAGATGCCCCCCCAGGTCCCAGCAGGGAAAGAGAGAAAATAGTTGAATCTTAACTGGTCTCTCTATGTGTCCTGGTTTCAGTTAGAACAGAATTAATTTTCTTCCTAGTAGCTGGTGGAATGCTGTGTTTTGGCTTAGGATGAGGAGAGTGCTGATAACACCCCGATGTTTTAATTGTTGCAGAGCAGTGCTTATACCAAGCCAAGGACACCTCAGACTTTTGCTCTGTCCTGCCAACAGGCAGGCTGGGGGTGCAGTAAGAGCTGGGAGGGGACAGACCCAGGACAGGTGACCCGAACTAGCCAAAGGGGTATTCCATACCATCTGACGTCATGCTAAACAATATATAGGGGTGGCTAGCCGGGGGGAGGGGGCCGGACTGCTCGGGGTTAAGCTGGGCATCGGTCAGCGGGTGGTGAGCAATTGCATTGTGCATCACTTGTTTGTACATATTATTATTAGTAGTACTATTATCATCATTGTATTATTATTATCATTATTATTATTATTATTATTTTCCTGTCTTATTAAACTGTCTTTATCTCAACTCACGGGCTTCACTTTCCATTTCTCTCCCCCGTCCCAGAGAGGGAGGGGGGAGGGTGAGCGAACGGCTGCGTGGTGTTTAGCTGCCAGCCGGGTTAAACCACGACACTATGTCATTCATACTGTACACTTTCATTGTATCCTCTTCTTTTTCGGGCTGAGGGGCCTGTAGTAAAATCAGTTGTTCTTTGTCCGATGGGCTGTATATCTACTATTTTTTATCCATATTGCCACCTCAACCATTCCCCAGGATTTGGGTAACCTTTTTAACATGAAGGGACATGGAGGGGCATACAAGATTTGCAGTGCACTAAAGGTGGATCACGGTTTTCCACACCTGCATACTGATGTTATTTATTTCTCTATTTCCTTGTAATGGTTTCTATAATATTGACTGCTTTTTGATCATCTTTGAAGCAGTGAGCTGATATTTTATTGAGATTTGTATTATATAAAAAAATTCTCAGACTTGTGGAGTAATTTCAGTCAGCCCAGAGTCCATCAGTTTATATATTAAGGTAGGAATACGTTTCTCTTTCATCACCACTTAATCTGCACCTACCATTCTGCTTTCTGGTCAGATAATCTAGTAAATTATCTCTGCAGTTCTTTAAACCAGAAGTTTTTTGTTGTTGTTGTTTTGTTTTGTTTTTGTTTTTTTAACTCTGCAGAACAACTTCATGTTATTAACAACTATTGTTGCCTTGATTTTTACCCTCTTTTAGGTTACATAAAAGATTGTTAAGCATTATTCTCACAGTACCGATGCACTACTTTTTGCAATTTTTAGAAAACTTAAAAACTCTGAAGACCTTTCTTCTCACTCCAGAACTGCTTAGTCTTTTATTTTTTTCTTAAATTCTGCAGGGCAGAATGTGAAATATGTTTTTGAAATCCAAGTAGAACCAAATCAAATCTCCTTTATCCACCTTCCTGTTCACCATTTCACATCATGTTAATGTATGTATACACTAATTTCATTCTTCGCTATAGTTTCTACTTATTTGCCCAGTACAAATACCAGAAGTACTTTTTTTTTTCATTTCATTTTGCAACTTTCATTATTACTAATAAAAACCTATGCTCTGAAAAAGAATGCATTTGGGACAGCTGCGTTTTCTTTACACAAAAAATACTGTTGCGAAAATGTTGTGGTTTAACCCAGCCGACAGCTAAACACCACACAGACATTCGCTCATCCTCCCCCTTCCCTCTCTGGGATGGGGGAGAGAAATGAGAAAACTGAAGCCTGTGGGTTGAGATAGAGACAGTTTATTAGGACAGAAAATTAAAAAAATAAAAATATAATAATAATAATGATAACAACGATAATAACAACAATAACAACAACAATAATAATATGTACAAAACAAGTGATGCACAATACTATTGCTCACCACCCGCTGACCGATGCCCAGCCTATCCCCAAGCAGCTGGCCCCCCACTCCGGCTAGCCACCCCTATATATTGTTTAGTATGACTCCAGATGGCATGGAATACCCCTTTGGCCAGTTTGGGTCACCTGTCCTGGGTCTGTTCCCTCCCAGCTCTTGCTGCACCCCCAGCCTGCCTGCTGGCAGGACAGAGTGAGAAGCTGATAAGTCCTCAGCTTAGTATAAACACTGCTCTGTGACAATTACAACATCAGTGTGTTATCAACATTATTCTCATCCTAAATCCCAAACACAGCACCCTACCAGCTACTAGGAGGAAAATTAACTCTATCCTAGCTAAAACCAGGACAGAAAAATATTCATTTTCTATGCAAATTCAAGTTTCTGGAAAAATAAATGTAAAAAATACTTGCTGATTATAGTATTTTAACTATTTATTTTTAAACATCTTACCAGATGAGGAGCAAGGTGAGGAAGTTTCAGAGTTTCAGAAAAGATGTCTGAGAAGAAGTTCCCTTTCCTTTTTTTTTTTTTTTTCTTTTCTTTTTAAATTGATTGACTTTACAATGTTTCAAATTCAATGTGACGATCCTCTACATAAATTGTGAGAACTAATGAGAGCATTCAGACAGCCCAATATTATGTGGGATGCTTGTCTGAGTCTTCTGCAATTGGCAATTAATTAGGCTGTATTTGGCTTTATGGTGGGGACTGGAGCTAATGGCAGCAAGAGGAGCTCATCAACTCTGTGTTCACTACCCTCCTTGCCCAGGAGGGGTTTTTCACGCTCTGAGAGATTTGTGCACTTGTTTGGAGCATGGAGGTGAAATCGCTGTGGAGGTACTGTCCTCCTCATGGTGGCAGGGACACTGCTGTATCTGAGAACCACCAATTGAACAAGGAAGCCTGAAATCAGAAGCAGATAAAGTTCATGCAGGGTAAAGACAACAGCCAAGGAACCCTGCTACTTCACTTTCTATGTCTAATTTTAGCCATCTTTTGTTTCTCTGTAATAAAATATGAGTTCAGAAGCAAGCTTCCTGGGAAAAGGGAAGGGAGCTCCGTGTGAAAAAGGATTAACCCTCCCCTCCCAGCAAAATGTTTCCAGTAAACACTGCAGAAAGAGGTGGGAGAGGGGAGACCACCCAGGAAGGAAGGAAGGGAATGCCTGTGCTACGAGTCAAGGCATGAGGCTGAGGTGGCGATGGTCCCCCAGGGGATACGGGCAGCCTCAGGAATCTGGGGGGCTGGAGAAGACCCATGGTGGAGAAGCTGGAGAGACAGAGAGAGCACGGAGCCCCCTGATCAGGCCGTTGTTAACATCCGGTTCCGTCAGTGCATTGTTCTCCCAGGGCAGCTATTTCTTGATCTCTAAATTAGCACTTGTCTCTCCACAAACAGCTGTAAAGCATTAGCTGGAAAGTGGTCAGAAAGTTTTCTGTTAAAAAATGCAGGATTCCAATTTAATGGTTGTTTTTGCATTGATTCACGTTAAATTTCGTGCCTTCCAAGGGGGATAGAAACTGCTAGAATGAAAAAGAAACCAGATATTTTCAGAACAAAATGGTGATTATTGTAATTTGAAACATTTCCATTTTGATATATGCTTTATTAAAATGAAGAAGTCAGATGAAAAGAACATTTTATCAAGTTTCACCTTAATGTTTTAAATTCTGTCCTTTCCTCAGACATTTTCTGTGTGGAAAAAGCTGTAGTCCAACTAGTTCTGCTGTTGTATCAAATGTATAGTATTGGTCATAAACAGAGCAAGTGTGTGTGTTCATGCATGCTGAGGGGTTTTGCCAATAGTTCATTTTGTTATATTCATCTTAGTAAATCCTTGCAATAGGTCATTTATTTATTTATTTTTGCAGGACATTTACTATTTGTTTGGTCTAGCAGAAGACTGCTTTTGTTTTTGCAAATCGTTCTTTCCTAGCTGCTCCTGTGAAGGTCCATCCTGTCCCAGATTTGTGTTATTTGTCTTATCAAGCTCAACTACCTCTTTATTAACATAAAAGCTTGTTCTTTATTAACCCTAAAAGCCATGAACACAACGGATCTTGAACACCACAGCACTCCCAATAGGTTTTATTTTTATAACTACTTGTTTCTTCAAAAGAAAGCGTTGTATTTCTCACTTCCCAGTTAAGAAAGACAGATGGAAAAGTCTTTTTATTCTAGGAAAATTCTTGTAATGCTTTTTGTCTCTTTCCAGGTGAAATTAATGCTTAACTAGTGGGAGTCTTGTCTGCACACAGCTCTGCACCTACCCTCCAGGTGGACTGACCTCCCCTGGAGGCCCATTACCTTGGTTTGTGAAACTGAGGAAGTTATTCTGGCTTTCTGACTGAACCAGCCTTACTTGTTTGTGAACTGTCATGCAGCTCAGTGGCACCACATAAATCATTAATAATACTAATACTTAGTTGAGCAGCAGCCTAAGAGTTGTCTGTACATGTACAGCTTACAAGCATTTGTGTACATTATTCTGGTATTTTAAGACATTCTGATATTTTAAGACATTACATTTATTAGCAATCTTTGCCTGAAAAAGAATTTTAGTGGGTAGGAAAGAACCAGGATGGCAAAACCAAGCACAGCTCCAAAGGAGGCCCTAGGGGGTGAGCTGTGGTGCTGTCGCACAAGCCATTGCACCAGCCTTCTCTTGCTGTTATTTACTGCTGCTCTTTTAACACCAGAGATTCACAGTCTCATTTCTGGACAGTGAGCTTCCTGTAACACGTGGCCTAGAGCAACCAGCTGCCTGAGGGCTTTATTGTTCAGCTACATTAACCTACAGTCTATATATGCTGTAAGTCAGTCTGTGCAGTTACTGGCTGTGATCTGTGAAATATTTGCTGAGCTTGTAAGAAAATATATGATATTTTCATAGGATTAGAAAGGTAGAAGTTGTCAGGTTTTATGGAGAAATCAAGAGGCCCTAGTGTGCAGATTAGAGAGTTAGCTCATTTGTAGTCAGGTAATTCACCCTGAGCAGCCAACTAGTCAGTTCCAAGAAAACAAACTCAGTCTTTTTCCCTTACTATGTAAAATGATATGCCACAAAACTACTTTTTCAATTACGAGCACATCAAAACCCAAACATTTTTATAGTCTCATATGTATGTCCTTTATTTTTCATGTCTTTGCTGTTTTCACATTATGCCATCGCATCGTGCTATCTTGGCACTGCTAAACAGCTGAGATTTCATCCTGTTCCACTCTTCTAATGTTTATTGCCTAATGCTGTCTGATTATATGCTACAAAATATGTTTTATATGCTTAGAATTACAAAAATCTTTAATTTTTCATTCAATTAATCCTTTTCCCTCTTTGTAATCTTGCACTAATTAACTATTTTATCCAATTTAACTAATGGTTCTTCAGTTTATGGTAGTATGTCCATTTCCCTTGCCTTCAGTTTCACATTTTGGGCTCTTTTGCTACCCAAATTGTATTAGGTAAAGAGATTTTTTTTCAAACAGAAAGGCAGTGCAAGAGATGACACTCTATCCCTTTCAAATTTCCCACATATCTATTGTAGTTATGCCAGTAGGTTCAGAGGCTTCCCTGGGTGCAATCAAGTGAGAAAGATATAAATGGAAAAAAAAAGGAAGAAGAAGAAACCTACTGAATTCCCCTTGGTCTAGAAGACAATTTATTTTTCAATTATTTCTATTTTGAGGATTCAACACAGAACTAAAAAAAAAATGAAAACGACAAAAATTCTGTCTCTCTGACAAATCTAAGCCCAAATATTATTGGAATAGTGTCAAATAGCTATTTTTGGCTGACGCAGTAGGTTCACATTCATCTGAAATACAAGACACATTTTACCTTATTTGTGGGGTTGTGAAATCACCACATATCTTTCACAAGGCAGAAAACAGGTGTTTGGAAGACTCAGATGGTCTTTACAATATGCAGAGAAATGCCACCACCTCCAGATCCTTAAAGAGAAGACTTGATCTTCCTGTTAAAGGATGCTGTCATTTCTTATTTGTAAGTTTAGAAGACTATAGTTTTTCTAACTGATCTCATGTCTTACCTACAAAATACTCAAACAATTTCACTTGCCAGAAATGTACCAGCTCAGTCAGACTGTATGGTAGCTATATCTGGCATGCATTAAAGGGCGAACTCCATTGCACTCAACAGCACTTGGGGGCACTTACAGTACTTCCCTGTTATAAGCAGCAAGTCCTTCTGTCAGGCTGTCCTGCCGCTTCAGAGAATCTAAAATATTGTTGCTAGCAGAGATTTATTTATTAATAGGAAAATATGATGAATGCTAGATGAGACATAAAGGGAGAACCTTCCCAGCTGCCTAGATTTTATGTTGGCAGTAACTTTGCAAGTCTCTGAGTCTGCCTTCATTTATTCTGTAATGCTGAAATACTTCATCATCATCATTGTCATTTTATGTGCAAGGTGTTTGCAGCTGTGAATATTTTATAGCATTACTGAATGCCTCCTATATTTCTGTACCTTATATAAAGCCACCGTTATTTAATTGCCCTCTCAAGGACTCTGTTCCTCTGTCCATTTTCCCATTGCTAACAGCCTGCAGTTAGGTCCACCGGAGGAAACTTCATGAGATTTACAAGACTGTTTTTCACCACTTTACCACTTCTGCTTTCATAGTCAGATTCTCATGCAACTAGGTTGGAGGAGTATCCTACAGAGCCCTGGCCCCTTGAGGCAGAGTAATATATATGGCATTTTAAGGCTAAACTATTGCATACTGTTCACTACTGAGTGGGGAAGAGGTGTCCAATCATTGCCAATAGGTCAGTCACAGTCACCTTCACTACCCAACAAACTTAATAAACACAGGAATACAGTTACATTATTTGGCCAAGAAAAAGGTTAGGTCACGTAACAGAAGACAAGCATTAGAGAAGTGAATTAGTTCTAAACCATAATTACCAGTTAAAGCCTACTGCAACTACTTTAGCATCTTGGCTAGGTCATAAAATGACCTAGCCTTCCTTAGCATGTCCTGAAGAGCTCAGCTACTCCTAGTGATCCTGTTCTTTAGGGAGAAAAAGAGATGCATATGCTGAGCAACTACTCTCCTTTGCAACAGGCTGATTTCATTTAACTTACTGTTACAGCAGCATGAGAGTAAGCTGCTGAGTAAGAGCAGCATTCCCAGCTTTCTGTGTTGCAACCTCTCTGAAGACAAAGTAGAAAACCAGTCATTTTACATTCGTGATTTTAGAATCATTCCACCTCCTAATTTTGCTTGCAGAGTGCCTTTCAACTAGCAAACAAATGTATGTTACTGTTGGAGAAACACCATGAATTTGTGTTTCTTTTTGCCATGGATTAAGACTAATCATGAGGATCAGCACTGTGTAGAATGGAAACAACAGGATTAAAAGATTAAATCCATAACAGTTATATTATCCACAGCATGCTGTCGAATGCAAGCAATGAATTTGATTTGTGCTAGTTAAACTCTTCAGCTCAGGTTGCTAGAAGAGTAAGGCTGCGTGCTTTCTGATGGTTTTTAAGCCAAAGTAAACAATTCTAAAATGGTTATCCACTCATCCCTTTTCAAACATCAGACATTCTGTATTTAAAACTTTGAAGACTGTAGTGTCCTTTTAAGTGCTGTAGTATCAACCAATTTGCTGCCCTGGTGAGTGAGTTACATGAGTCACAGTTAGAGCAGAGGGTAAAATCCAGGGCACCTTTGTGCATATCAGCTGTTGAGCACAAGTTTATGCTCCTACTAACTGCCAAGGAAGAGCTGAAGTTGTTCACTTTAAATTCACATATACTCTTTGTGTTTGTTTTGGTAAGAATCGAAGGCAACATAGTGGCTTGCAGGTCAAGTGACACAAGGAATTAGGACAAATAAACAGAATATTCTTAGCACCAAATAGCCATGGTATAGGATGATGATAAAAATTTCCTATTGAGCTTGTACATCTTGTTCTGGATATGCCAACTGCCAGTAACTCAAATTCTAAAAAGCTGCCAGTTTTACATCTATTTAGCTATCCAACAGGCATTGCTTAATCACTTGTCCTTCATTCAAGCAGTATCTTTCAAAGCAAGAAATGTTCTCTTAGAGTTATGAATTCAAGCCACTTCCAAGAGTAAAGTCACCCTAACGACTATTCCTGCTAAAAGGTCTATGAATATATTTTTCTAAAGATATAACCCATCGACTCATTTTACATGGAATTTTAAATAATTTATTTTTAAAAAGTTAAAGCTTACCTGAGAACAGATGAGAAAAACAGTTTTCACAGCACCACCAAGACCCAGGTGGACTGTTAGGATCTCACCATTTGTCTTTTAGTATAGTGAGGATTACAACAGTAACTTTGGTAGCACTGCAGGCATTCTTGGGGAGACCATTGTTATATGCATAACAACAAAATCTCTCCTGCCTTTTTTTTTTTTTTTTTTTTTCATGCCTGTTGGACATTTGAGTAAGAACAAATCTGTGGAAATTAGATGTTTAATTCCATTACCACAATAACATCATGTCACACTCAGAAATAAAAAGGGGCCCCCCTTCTGTGGGGGAGGAGACTGTTCCTAAAAACCGAGTGTATATGTTCTATGCATCATTGTGAACAAAGGAAACAAAGGGAACATGCGGTTCCTGCAGGACACCATGCTGGCCCCAAAACCGTGCTGGCCCCAAAACTTCCTGGACCAAGAGACATGGCATTGAGTGGGTGTATCACATCCCTTATCACCCACAAGCCTCTGGGAAGGTTGAGAGGTGCAATGGACTGTTAAAAACTATGCTGCGAGCATTGGGTGCTAGAATGTGGAAACATTGGGATATAAATCTACCAGAGGCCACTTGGCTAGTTAACAACAGGGGGTCTGAAAGCCGTCCTGGTCCTGCTGAAACAAAACCCCTACACACTGTGGGAGAAGCTAAAGTCCCTGTAGTACATGTGGGGAAGTGGATGGGGAAGGCAGTGTGGATTGCCCCTGCCATGGGAAAAGGCAAACCCACTCGTGGGATTGTCTTTGCCCAAGGACCAGGGTATACCTGGTGGGTAATGCAGAAAGATGGGGATATCAAGTGTGTGCCTCAAGGAGATTTAACACTGGGAGAAAATTAATCTGTCATCCAAGTTAGGCGTTGTAGGAGGACACTGCAGAACCAATGACAGGTCAACTTCGCAAGGAACCGGGCAAGTGCAACAGTGATGTGAGCTAAGCTGGCGCTGGTGTCAAGAAAACCAACTTCGCCTGCCATGAGTGACCACTTTGACAGATGAAGCTGAAACCATCAACAGTTTTTATGAACATTTTGGGGAAAGACCTATGGAATGAAAGGAAGTACAGACATATAAATACTTCAGTGGACAGAGAACAATGGTGATGAGAACATCTATATACTAAACTGTACCTGATTGTGACACAAATGTTATGGAATAAGGGATGGGGGTTGTGTTGGGTCAGTCTGAGCTGGAGTTACCTTTTCCCTGCAGCAGCCCACACAGTGTTGTACTCTGCACTCGTAGCTGGAACAGCACTGATATCACTCCAGTGTTCTGCCTATTGCTGCGTAGTGCTGGCACAGCATCAGGACTCCTTCCAAGCCCCCAAGAGCCAGCAGGCTGAGGGTGGGCAAGTGACGGGGAGGGGACATCACCAGGGCAGCTGACCTAAACCAACCAAAGGGATATTCCATAACACCTGATTGTACTGGGTCTGGCTGGAATGTTAACTTTCCCGGCAGCAGCCCATTCAGTGCCGTACTCTGCACTTGTAGCTGGAACAGCAGTGTTATCACACCAGTGTTGTGTCTACTGCTGAGCAGCAGTGGCACAGCATTGGGCCTTTCTCTAACCCTCCTAGGGGGTGGGCAAAAAAGTGAGGAGAGAAACATCACTAGGGCAGCTGACCTAAACCAATCAAAGGGATATTCCATACCATGTGGTGTCACACTCAGCAATAAAAGGTGGAAACAGGAAGAAGAGGGGAGGGGTGGGCTCTCGTTGAGAAGACGTCGGTCCTCCTCTCGAACACCGGCTGCGTGCGTTGAGGCCTTGCTTCAAGGACGTGGTCAATCATCGCTCATTTGTGGGAAGCAGAGAGTAATTTCTTTCCTCTGCACTTCCATATAGCTTTCATTTATTTTGTTTGTTTGTTTTCCTCCCTTTTTCCCCTTTCCCTTTTATTTCCCCTTAGTTAAATTGTTTAGTTCATGGTAGTCTTTATTTAGTTATTATAATTATTTCCCTTTAATTAAATTATCCTTATCTCAACCCGTGAGTTGTTCTTTGCTTTACTTCTCCCCCTCCTTATCTAAAGGAGGGGGAGTGAGAGAGCGGTTGTGGGGTTTAGCTGCCCAGCACGGTAAAACCACCACACTGATGTCACACTCAGCAATAAAAAGGGGGGCTCTCGTGGGGGAGGGGGCTATTCCTCCTGAACACTACGTGTTTTGAGGCCCTGCTTCCCAGAACATGGCCGAACATCACTCGTTGATGGGAAGTAGAGAATAATTCTTTTTCCCCTCTCTCTGTGCGGAAGCACAGACTTATTGTTTCTTTTGTTTCTTTTTCTCCCCATTCCCTTTCCCTATAATTAAACCTTTCTCATCTCAAACCTTGAGTTCTTTGTATTGTATTTTCTCCCCCTTCCTCTTTGAAGAGAGGGGGAATGAGAAAGCAGTTGTGGTGGAGCTCAGCTGCCCACCTGAGTAAAACCACCACACATCACCACCACAAAGCCTGAATAATTTGTTGTTTTCTTGCTGTTTTTGTTAAAGTGAACTAAAGCAGAGAGGATACAGCCCTGTATATATGAATTCATGTACTGCTTAGTATCTCATGGCTACTGCAGTCATGTTCAAATTCATTGAAAACTGAAGATAAAATGTGAATTCTTATGAAGTTACTAGTTTTTCTGTTGACTACAGTAGTAACCAAGGCAAACAAAAAGTTAAATTAATCACTCATCTTTATTAGTTATTATCAGGAGAAAAACTGATGCTGTTTTTATTATTATTATTAATTATTATTATTTTCTTTGAAGTGCTTTGACATTATTCATTTCAAGGTTTAACTCATTTAGAAAACAGGCTGTGTACTGAAGACAGTATGGACATATCCTGCAGTGGATTGCATGGGCCTCCTGCTGCAGAGTACTCCCGGAGTCATCCACCATGGAAGGACTGAAAATAAAATCTTGTCTTCATTATCCGAGTCTGACTTAACTGGCTTAAAGTTATCCTGCTGAATTTTAATGGAGTAGACAGAAGAAAGGGATTAAAGTTAGACAAAAGCAAGTTTGATTCCAACTAAGATTTTTACAGACCCAATAAATGTGATTGTAATGGCCTCCTGGTGTAGAAGAAATACAGCTATTTTCCAAATATTACCTGCTTTCAAACACTAAGAAAAAACTGTTCATCAGTGGAAAATACAGAAAATGTGGCCAACAGAACAATCTGATACATTTCAGACTATAATACTTCAGCATCAACTTTGATCTTACAAGTTTTAAGAAATGAGGTAATGTGCTCCATTCCCTTTGTTTCCTTTGGTCACAATGATGCATATAACATACACAGTTGGTTTTTAGTTGATCTCATAAATCACATAAAAATCTAAGAACCAGATTCTGCCCTCAAACATATACACAGCTACTGGTGAGCTGAATTGCCATTGAACTAACTTCAGAATAATTTATACTACAACCTTAAATGCATGTGATAGACCATCAGGTATTGAACAAAAATTGAGAGAAATCATAAGGGAAAAAACTGAGAGAAATCATTAAGAATACAGGAATCCCTCTACATACACACGGTTATAGAATAGCTATTTTTCCTGTGATCAGAGATGCAGAAAATTAACACTTTCAGAAACCAAAAAGAGGGAGTCCAGCAATGGGAGCAGAGGCATGTGCAGGAAACACTTCAGTAGTGTGACTCCATTTAAAACAGACAGTAAAAGATAACTTTGCTGCTGGATACCATACAATGACATTTTGTTGTTCATTATAACCAGTCCAAGTGAAACTTGCGCTAAGTGCCTCTGCCAGGGACATAGAGGTCACTGTGATTGCTTCTGTCTTATATTTCAGACCAAGGACACAAATACAAGGACAGCAACCTCTTTTATGTTAGCAAGTGTTAAGGACACCAACCTTAATGACAACCACACAGTCCTGTTAAGGACACCTCCTACACACTCCCACCAGACAGTAGGGCTGGGCTGATCCCACGTGCCTGGCTCCTCATTACACTTCCTGGTAATGCACAGGCAGATTTTTCAATGCATGTCGCCCTATGAAGGTGTGAATTGTTCCTTCCTGGCTCGTGACACAGACACTTCTAGCCCACAGCCCAAGTTCCTGGTTTCTGACATCATAGAAACATCTGTTCTTTCATTTGTTTCAAATTCCATTACAACAAACGATGATCTTTATTACAGAATGAGAGAAAAAGTGAGAAGAATGGAAGTGAAGAATGGAAACAAAACTTACATGGCCATTGGAGAGACACTTCTAAGGAATAGCTAAGAGATTGTTTTCATGTCTGAAATATATACAGGACAATTACAGGCTTCATCACTGGTTGAAGCAAAGCTTACCTGCCTTATCTGACTAAAAATCGTATCTGTGTAAGTTGAATCAGTAACATTCATATTCAGGTAACTCATAGATCTTTCAGAGAGATGTATCAGGTGCAAACCAAGCACAAGCTGGAACAACCCTTAGATTCCCACTTATGCTGAAACAGACCTGGTCTTCCACTCAGGAGGATGGACTTTTCATTTCCCTTCATTCCATCATTGCCCGTAAGTAGCACTGCCACAAACATAGAATCATTATGTTTGGAAAAGATCTCTCAGATATTTAGTACAACCATCCTCCTACCATCTTTATCACCCACTAAACTATGTCCCTAAGCAGTCCAACCCTTCCTTAAACACCCCCAGGGCTGGTGACTCTACCACCTCCCTGGGCAACCCATTTCAATGCCTGACCACTCTTTCTGAGAATAATTTTTTCCTAATTTCGAACCTGTCCAACATGGAACTATATGGAGTGACATTCCCCAAATTCAACTTCCTTCACCTTAAGCAATTAACAGGGTGATTTGAAATAGGTGATTAACCACTTTACATGCCTCTTTCAATTAGCAGGGAAAGGTGTCTTGGTGTTTCAGGTCTTAGGTAGACTAGCAGTCCAAAGTGGAGAGCTAGTCCAAACTAGCTCTCCACTGACTACAGACAGAGCAGAAATTAACTGGAGTCCTACATCTTTGTCCAGACTAAATATCAAATTTTGTTGGCTAAATCAAGGCATTGGAGACTGTAGCAGGGCTTCTATATGTGAATACAGTGCTCAGAACTGTCTCAGTATTTGGAACCTAGTGAAAATATTCAGATCTATTCACTGAAGATGTTAGACAAGAAAAGCTCAACACATTTCAATACGTAAAATCACAGAAGGTTTAAAAATAGCAATGTAGATAATAGATACTTAAATAGGTGTAAGGAAGATGAAATAAAGTTTCATGGTCGAACAAAGTACTGCAATTACCAGGAAAAGTATTTTAATCAAATAAAAACATATTTTCCATAGAGACAATTATAATGTTTTTATTTAGCAAATGTACCAGAAAAATTGTTTTTCTGTAAAGATGTACAGATATGCCCCAATTCCATAGAGTTGCCTTTCTCTCAAACGGCTATGATTTTTTTGAATTAAGTTTAATTAACAGAAGGGGACATATGTGGAGATGTCAAACTTATTTTTGTCATAAACCACATGATTCCATTTACCACTAATCCCCAAATAATTGTCCCAGGTGCCACCAAGAGCTTGCAGAACTCTTGATGGTGCTTTACTGTGAAGTGTACACAATTTTAACTGTCCTCTGTTTCTAGTCATGTGAACAGAAAAAAGACATTAAGTAATTCCTTAATACCTTTTTTTCCATACTGGCAATTGCTGAGGTTACCACAGGATTGCTTTGTGTTTTTTATTTTATTTTATTTTATTTTATTTTTATTTTTATTTTTTTTGCATTTTTCCAATTGCATATGGAAGAGCACTGATATAGGGTATTATTTCCCTGCTAAGATGCACTTCAATCTATGGAAAACTTTTGTGAAACCCTGCCTTGTAAAACTGAGTACAGACGCTACAGCATTCATCTTTCTGCAGTCTAAACTTGACTGAAAGAAAAAATGCTTTTTTTTTTTTTCCTGAGAATTGTGTTCCTTTATATTTTGAACCAGCCCCTTATTTGCCTTCTGCTACTGCCTACTAAGCATTGTGCTGCTCACTTGGTAAGTACTGACAGGATTCCCATCTCCTATCATGCCAGATTGTAAAGCACGGAAGAGAGCATGGAAGACATGACACGATGTAAGGGTCTGAAATAATTATACAGGAGTGCCCCACACTGAAGCATTCTTTGGTCTGGCAGAGGGAAGTGAAATCTACTGCTAAGATCTGCCCTGCATACTTGTGTTCAAATGTCCTTTTCTTAAGAGCATGTCCACAGACATCCATAGCAGCTTGTAATGGAAAGTCACTAAATGCAAATCCAATTCTGTATAAAAAGGAAGCCCTTAGAAACAAATCTCTTAAGAGAGCTCTTCTCACCAAAAATTAATTACAACTTTACATTACCGAACTCTGATGAACAAAACATAATATTCCCTCAGATGTGAGGCCCAACTCAAAACTCAAAGGAGGAATACTTATTAAGTACTTAGTTTTCTGAGAAATTCATTGCCTGCCTTATTTGTCAATCCTTTCTGGTCTGAAACCAATCTTTCCCCAGCTGTTTTTGGAATGTTTCAGAAAAAAAAAAAAAAAAAACATAAACTTGGCCCTATTAGGGTTAATGCTTTTGCATAGACATATATGACCATAAACTGGTCAACTAATAGAGATCTGCTAACATTGTGACTGAGAACAGAATGAATACAGCCACAATAATATACAACTGTCTACTAGAAGTATTGCATACAGACATCTTTGGCCATGCAGTCTTTTGGCCTTCTGAAAATATGTGAGCTGCATTGCTAACATGACAAAAAAAATAGCAATGTTGAGAATTAGAAAGAGGCGGGTATAAGAGGCTGATATTGATGGGGCGCTACTTCGAGCAGTTGTCACCATCTGTGCCAGCCCTGATCGGCCTTTGATTGACACTCCAGTTTTGTGCTTCACATAAGTGATATCTGCAAAATCCAAAAGATCTTTCATTTCCTCATCTTCATCTACAGGCAACTCTTTTTGTGCTTGAGTCTGTGCCTTTTGACGCACTTTTCTTTCATTTACCTCAATTTGTGCAAAAATGTCAGGAACAGCATCAACAAATTTGTAGCCTTTGGCTACCTTTCTATTTTTCTTTGCTCTGCTATGCTGCTGCTGCTGCCTCTGTGAGATTGCAAATATTCTGTCAATGGCCTCCTCTGTCTGTCTTTTATCTGAAAACCTCAACAGGCGCTCAGCAGTCTTCCTAAAGCTAGCTGTGTTTTGTACACGAGACAGTATCTGCTTCTCCAGCTGCTGGAAAACTGGCTTAAAACGCTGCAGGTTCCTCTCCACAATCCCTACGTAGTCCTTCACTTCCTGCACTGCAGAGCTCCTAATGGCAGAGGCACGGTCAAAGACAATTTTCTGGCGGTCTGCAATAACCTGTGCAAAGGCAGAACGGGGCCCTTCCTCAGCAGTCCACAGGTAAATTGCATAGGCGTGCTCACTGGTGGTAACAAAAACATCCAGCTGCCGAGAGTCTCCGCGGACCGTGAAGCTCTGCACATCGATGGAGGGCCCAATGAACAGGTAAATGGCTCTTGTGACTGGGTGCCGCAAGAGGGTTGTTACATTCACATAGTTCGTTCCGTTGTAAGGGTAGCCCCGGGGATACATCCTTGAGGCAATGGTAGCTTTCTCACTGTGGCCAGTATCATCCATCCAGTACATCTTATATATCCCATCACGGTGTCTAATAAATGCCCCATGGACCTCATCAACAACAGTTTCTTCAAAAGGCACATCCACATTGTGGAAGAAACTGGTTGCTGCCACCAGGGGGCTGTCATCTTCTAGGTGGATTTGGTCAACCACCAACAGAAGCTGAGGATGGAGAAGTACGAGGTTTCTTTGCAATTTTCTCAGCTTCAGTTTAGGATTGTATGCACCCACTCCTTCTCCCCTGATAAAAACCACCCCGCTTCTCTCCATGGCAGCAACCACTCGTCCCTGACAGTCACCAGCCAAGTCATGTTTATATTTAAGCCACTTTGAAGAACAGTCCTCTGTAATCTGCCCTTCCCATGGGGAGAAGCAGCTCTTGGACACAGCAGGGGAAAACATCAACACATTATTAAAAAAAGTATATTTTGGTCCATACAGAGCTTCTGTTATGAAAGGTACACCATTGGGAGCAAAAGTAAAGGAGTTCTGGTCCGGGTGTTCATGACCAGCATTAAAGTTCCTCCATCCCTTGATCCACTCTTTGTACTTGTTCTTATGAACAATATCATATATTGCACGTCCTCCCAGCTTTCCTGACTTGAAGGAAAGGAAAGGCCTGTTGATTTCAGCTGGCAAAGCACTTCCATAGGTTACCACTCCCCAGTCCTCAAAGTAATGCAGCTTTGGAACCCCGAAGTCTGGTGGAGGTACAGAGCGCAAACTTGCATCATACCTGACAAAAAGATGAGAAAAATGGGTTTAAAAATCACTTGACTGATTTCATCAGTACCCATACAAAACTCAAAACACAATTCAATACCTATATCAAGGAGCAACCTAACGATATAAAGTCCACAGGTATCCTTCCTGAACAAAATAAGCATATAGTTGTAATGCTATTTACCATACTAATCTCCATGCAAATTTGTAATTGTCAAATGAATGTTGTATCTTTTTTTTTATAGAATAACTGAAAGAATCTGCTCTACATTTAAACCAAACAATCCTTCTGCAGTCCAAATATAAGAGTACCATGAACTTTCCTCAAACAAGCCATGTTACATTTTATATCATAAAGCTACTGACTGCAATAGAAATATTTTAAAAATCACATTAGAAAGGCTGTAGGCACTATTTGCATGTGACAGCAACAGTTGCACCTACCTGCTGACTACTTAACCAAGAAAAACAAAGAACCCATTTCCTCAAAATTGATGAGCAAACAGAATTAGTAATAAACAAAAAAAAATATTTAAAAATATTTTTTATTAATTTTTAATGATTTATATTGCTTAGTATATGCTATTTTCTTTCTCCTGCTGTATTGAAGAAAAATTTTACAGCTTTCTTGTATAAATTTCAAGATATAAGAAGTCTGTTTTAAAAAAGAGGTTTTAATTCCTGAAAAGATTACATTACTTATAATTTTTGTTTAATTTGATTTACATGAGTAAAGGCAAGAAAAATGACAACAGGCAGGAAAACAAAACCCAAACTTCTGGTGTTGTTTAACCAAACTAAATGAAACCATCATTAAGTATAGTGACATTTCTGTTAGATGGTTCCTCATCTGAACTATTCTCTATAACTAATCAGGAGTCTCAGTCAGGCCCTAGACAACCCTAGCTCATGTGCTGCATATGGCTTCACGTAGTTCTGATCAGCCCCCAAACTGCAGAGCTCGGGAGTTTACTCTATAGCTAGTGGTCCTTGATGGAGATCCCCCTAAAAGCAAACCTCTTTCTGGAGACTCCAATGCAAGTGGATGTGCTCATCAAAGGAGCAAAACTGCAGCACAAGGAAAAAACAGATGTTGGGATATTCATAGCTTGTTGTTGTTCTGACTCACTTGCTCTTAAAAACATGCCTCCCTTCAGCATCAAAGAGAAATTTCAAGTATATTAATTATAAATTTGCAAGGTTTTCACAGAGAAACAGGAGAGAAAATGCATGAATGGGGTTGTAGAGGAAAGATTCTGCATTTCGGAAATAACAAGCTAAAGGGTGCTTGGAGCCTAGTAACCATGCATTTTAATGTGTGTATCATAAATGCGAAGCAATATATTTAATAATGCTTTCCTTGTAACAGAGAGAAATACAGCTATACTGAATCCTCAAATGTATTTCTTCTCTCTACAGACTGAGGGAATTTATATGTAAATTTATACGTACACCTTGGATCTTCTCATTTCTTAGCTTTTGTAGACTAACTGCAGTTAGCAGAGGTGTAAATTACAAGGAAGATATAGGTGCAGTCATCTATCATGTTATTTCTTCTAAATATAATTTGCAAATTAGTATGCACATACAACTAATAGCAGTCATTATCTTTTATATTGCTTATAGTTTTTTTTTTTTTTTTTTTTTAAGAAATCTATGCTTTAAATATTTGCCTAATTATTAAAAACAACAAAAAGCACAACAGGATTAATCATCAGAATAGATCGAACAAGCCAAAGAATATACTCAGAAATTTTCAGTCCTTTTCGAAATGCATGTATTCTATAAAACAACAGACAATGGAAGGAAAAAATGGAAGCGCACATAGGATGAGAAAAAAGTGTTGCCTGTAGCAACACATTCTGAGTATCCTTGCCAAATGAAGTTCTTGTGAGCCTAAAAACTCAGGGCTCCACATGGCCAGCACAATCTCTGCTGTTACAAAGCAAATCTAAAGATAACAGCTTATCACAAACGGCAAGCAGCTGTCTGGTCCCTTCCAAGCCCACTCATTCCCTTTCATACCAGAGAAATTCAGTGTGGAGAGTGCACCATCTCTGCCCTTTGGATGGAGTCCCTGGGCCCTCTACTACCCGGTTCCTTCTGATCTGCTCTGCCAACCAGTTCCCGCTGCCGTTGCGCATGACAAATTTGTCAAGAAACACCAGCTGGCTCTCTGGCCCGTAGAACCAGTTGTAGTTGGAGTCCGCAATGGCCACAGTTCTCTGAAACCCTTGGGAAAAAATTAAAAGGAATGTAAGAAAGAATAAATGATGATGAAACCAAGCAGTAGAAACACAAACAGAAGGAGCCTTCTCATATGTTCATACACCTACTCATAAATGAGCCATAGACACGTTACACAGGAGCTGTTTCCTTCTGCTGTAGATAACTCAAATAGTTACCTTTCTTTGGCTATGAGCTACAGACAGTAAGTACTACAAAAATGTAAAGCATTTAAAATTTAAATTGCTTTTTAAAGCAATATCCCATCCACTTTTCCTCCTCATTCAAATTTTGCAAAGGTAACTCTCTTTACAGTTTTTGCTTTTCCTTTGTCAATCCAAACTCTCCAAACAACAAAAGAGAGACTCCCTCAAGGAAAAACAAACAAAAACCAGTTTCACCCTGAAACAGCTAAAATGAGTTCACTTTGCTTTTTTTGGAACCTCTCCCCAGCAAATGCCTAAGGTATCACACGGATTTAATGCAATTCCTTACACATCTGTGCTAGCATGCCAAAGCTGCACTCATCCCCTTTACACACAAAGCTAGATCTGGGCTTTCTAATATCTATTAAATATAATATCTATTAAATATAATATTTATCTAAAATTATTCCACTCTTTTTTAAAAGGACTTTGAACAATATAAGTTCCTAATGAACTCTCCTACAAAGAAGCGACACAAAACCATCACTGTGAACTTGCAAGGCTACCCAAAACTAAATTTCTTCTGAAACCTACAAGTGGTTGGCAGTGTTTATTAGGTTATAACTGTTTTCATATTTGTAGATCTCTATTTTTTAGCCACAACTAGGATTTCATACCAGAGATGCTGAAACAAACTGAAACACTGGAGAAATTCAGCATGAAAACAGAAATACTAAGAAGTCTGCAAAACAGGCCCATGTCTGATATTTCTCTTTAACTCACATTGACAAAAGAAAATGATTCATGTAAATATGATTCATGAAAATCTGGGATCGAGTAAATCGTCCCCACACTTCCTTGATACTTTTACCCCAGCTTTATGATTTTCTACTCCTTTCACCCAGTATTTTAGCGTGACCATTTTTCTTTTTGGGAAAGGACAAAAAAAAAAAAAAATTAATCAGTAATCTCAAAGAATGTTATTTTTCAAATAGAAAATCCCCAAAACATCTGATCTTCAAACTCTGAAAACCAGAAATCAAATTCTGAAGTACTGTTTTTTTTTCTCCCAAATAATGTTCCTTTTTTTGACTGATTCTAAAAACCAGAGTTTAATAAATAACAGTGTTCAATAAGCAGTGAAAAATCAGCAAAAAATGATATCAGTGTTTCCATGCATGATGAAGGTAAAATCCAGGGAAAAGGTTATTTTAAATATCCAAGTACAATGCTAATTAAAATGCTCTACTTGGTATGTGAAGTTTCTTTGAGAATTAGAAGATCCAGCTTCATTGGTGCAAATGAGCCTACCTGGCAGGACAGTCCTGTACATAAATGCAAAGTGCTGCTTGAGCCAGGGTAGTGCTGAAGTGATTGATATCAAAGTGCCTTTGGACAAGAAACATGTACTGAAACAACGATCTGGTTGTGTAGCTGCCATAAGCCACCCCTTCATAGAGGAGCCCATCTGTGACCTCCTGCAGCAGGACCACTGACTTCTCCATGATTGCCAACACTTGCTTGGTCCACAGGTTAAGCTTCCTGAAGGTAGCCTGAAAGAAAATGTTAGAAATCTGGTTTACAACACTATAGGTCATAGATGATGTCACCTGATTCCGCAGTGGGATCCTTCACAGCAAGAATACACAAGGAAAAACTGCCAGAGCTCTAAACATGACATATTACTGCAGAACTCCTGCATTTCCAGGGTGAAAAATAAAGCACTATACTTAAACACAATAAGGAAAGTTTACAGAGTGAAAGAAAAAAATATATTATATATATAAACACCTTTTTGCTAATAATGTGGGATTATGCTTTCCATCTTAAAATGAAAATTTTCTTAATGCATTCAGAACATGCAAAAAGGGTAGAGTCGCATCAAGACTATGTATTTCAGTTCAAATTAAAGTGCTAGGAAAACAAATTTACAGTCCCCACTAGAGGGCTCCATAAAGTAAATATTCTGTTCAGTCATTTTTCACTGTAATTATCACCAGTGTGATAAAAGATTCTCAGAGTTTACAAAAAAGTTGACACTTGAACTGCACTTAACTGATATTCTATTAAGACTGCTCTATTTTAAGACATTCTGTGATTCCACTTACATTTTCAATGTGTTGCACATCTAAAGGATCTATCTAAATAGAAGTTCTTTTGGAAAAGATTTACATGTTTAATTCCAAATGCAGATTCCTCAATTCCAGAATAAAGTTAATCGTCCAACTAAGCAGAGGTCCAGCCTCCACAAATACAAGTCCTTATCAGTTATATTTCTTCTAAAGAAGAAAATTCCAGAGATGATATTTAGGTCTGCTCTATGCAAATCAAGAGCTGGAAAGAGGTTGCCCAAAGCCCTTCTCAGGACTTGTCTGCCTTCACCAAGAAGCAAGCATAGGCACAGGAGCCTCAGCTGTATCTACATATTGTAGAAGGATGTGTGTTTGGAAGGCAGCATATGGATCCCAGCAGCCAAAAGTCTCCATGCCTCGTATTACTCTTTTGGATTCACTGGCTGGAGAGGTAGGAATAAACAGAGAACAATCGCCTTGCACGTCACTTAGTGACTACGCAACTCAAAGTGTCTGGACACAGATTTAACCAGACTTATTTCCACCATATAGCAGAGCTCAATTTTAGGACAGCTGGCACAAGTTATATCCCATTACTTGGTGTAATTACTTGGTACCTGATGAATGAAGCACACATGCCAGGCTGAGAGAGTATGAGCTACATTCAAACCCGCCTACCAAGAATGTTTCATTTTATTGCCACAATTACTGTATTATGCTCAGCAGAGTGATGAGCAACTCAGACTTCCTAGCAGTCAAGACTGCCAAATCCTGCTTAGTTAACAGAGAGGAAAAAATTGCAATGTCTAAGTTAGACAACCTGATTCTAAATGGCATTTTTATCCACTGGCTGAAAGGAGAAATACATGTATGATTGAACAGGACAGCAGGCAGCACTACATACTTCTGCCTACTTCACTCCTGTTTACTTACTTGATGCTATGACCTTATAGCTGTAGTACCTTAATGAAATAATAATACATAAGAATGAAAAATGGTAGAGACTCAACACTATGTCAGGCTACATAATAAAACATAATGAAACTCACCTATAGATAGCAACATGTATATCAAATTAGGCTTTACTCAGGTCTCTTTTCAGAATATTTGTGTGTTTATTTTAACTGCAAAAGCTTTAATATATGTGGGTGCCTAGAATTTATTTCAATTAGTTTCATTTTTTCAGTCCTATGTCAATGTTTACATGTCTTTAAGTTGGCTATTTAACCTCTGCCTACTTGATTAGCTGAGTACAGTACTTAAAATTATTCAAACTTTTTTGGAAAAAGGTCTACAGTGGGATACACTATTTGCAATTGCTTTGAATCTGATACTGGAAAAGATTTACATGTCTCCTTCCACCATCTCCTTCCACCCCCACCCCCCTTTTTTTTCCTCCTGAAGAAAGTCTTTCATCTCGGAATGAGAATTTTCAATAAAACATTTCAAAAAAAAAAAACATTCTAGACCAAAAAAGAAACTTCATTTAAGTTTTCATTTTTTAAAAATAAAGCTGCCTCATATTGAGAACAATTGATGTTTCATTTAGAAATATACAGTCTGGATGTTTTGAACTGTTTTCATTTTAAATATCTGCACTATTTCTAAATTGCTCAAGTGTTAGTGAATTTGCATTTTATTTCTTTCTTTCCAAAAATATGAAATTAGGTGAAACAAATATTACCCAACTGATGTTATCATTGTTTGGCATGAAGTATACTTCTGTCTATACTCTAATGAAAAGCAGAGTCATCTTGTAAACTGCCAGCTTTTGCAATAACAGAGGATCAAGGAAGATGGAATTATGAGGAATTTAGCAAACCTACTGAATAAACATGAAATCTTATTCTTCAATTTGTGAAGTAATAATTTCTACATATACCCTTCCTGCTTTTTATCACATGCACATTAGTGAGTGCATTTGTTTATGACAAGCTCTTACAAAAAGATGATCCCCCTCAAACACAGTAGGTGCCACGTTTTTTTGAAACACATTGTTTGGGTGCCCAAAAGCCCAACAGTGTGCAGATGTGTCCTTGCTTACTTAGCAGGGCTGAACAGCTTGGCAATATCATCAGCATCCAGAAACTAGTTTTTCTTGATTTGCATCAAGTAGTTTCCATCAGGTGTCACGTCTTCAAAATACATCTAGCACATACCAAATTAAACTTGATAAAATACTGACACATTCTTATAAGCAGGAGCTGGCTCCATGATTTTCACTTCTCAGCCAAGGTACCATTGGGTTTTAAAGCCAGGATTTCTCACCAGCTCTTTTCCTCTTACTCCATGACTTGCACTGTCCTTTACAGTCTGCATCACTTAAACAGGAGAGAGGGATATTCCCCATGCAGGCAAAAGCATGGGGGCATCACATTTAAAGGGAAAAAGGTAAAATCCTGTAACCTCTCCTTAGCAAAGGATGCTGAAAAGAAATGTCCAGAGCTGTGTCTGTGAATGATAAAGGTACAGCTTTACAACCATCTCAGGGAGATAGGAACAAAAGTCCTGATCAAATTCAGCTGATCGTATTGCCTGGCTCTCAGCTCAGAGCGTAGGGTGTTTCTGAGTACTGACCTTCTTGATGCATGTGGCAAGGAGACCAAGTGCATCACTCCAAGGAGCAATGGTACACTGCCCAAAGGGTGTTAGAACAAATTCTGAACTGATAATCTGCCCTGAAAAACTGGACTGGCATCCAACACATGAGCAAAGTGTTAATTTTCACCACAGTGAAGTAAGAAATCCAAAAACAGTTGGATAGCTACATTTATATGCACAGCTATACCTTGTACACTTGCACCACAGATTTTGCTCTATTCAGTAAATTACATTTTTTCTAAGCAGCACATGAGCAAACTCAATACAGCCGAGCTCTCAGACCACACAAAGCAGTGCGACCTTCGCAGTTGGCTGCCATAGACACTTAATGCAGAAAGAGCAGAAAAAAAAAATATGTTTATCAGTTTCTGTACATTGTTTTACAAAGGAGCGATTGAGTTGATGCACTGTAGAAAAGCATCCTGATTTAGCACATACCTTGATTCATCAGAACCAGGCTCAGCCAGCAGGGGCCACACAGTTGGTAGGCTGGTGGTTATGGAGGTACTGGAAACCCATCCACGTCTGTATGATGTTTCGTACATATATCCTGAGGCATTGGCAATTACCTCAAGAAATCTCTCCTGTTGAGTCTTGCTAGATAGCTGTACAAGAAGTCATAAGCAGTGGCAAAGCCAACTAAGGATGAGCAAGAGGGACCTCATTCCCATGGGGCATCCTTCACTAGCCTGTCAATAAAGAAAGATGCAATTAATTAAGTTTCAACTATTTATTTTTCTACATTACCATACTGTGAGTTGTGTATGACTTAACATCTCTGAAGTTAAGCAACTCATGCTGAATTTGATACAGGAGTAAGCTACTTACCATGTCTCTGGACCATTTTATTCTCTCCAAAGTATGGACTAAGCTTCAAACCTCATTAATTATATTAGAAAAATCAAATCTTTAAATAATAAAGCAGGGCTTGCATATTCTGGGTTTTTGTTAAGAGAAATAGGTATGCAGAATATTTATTGCCGGAAACAGAATCTATTTATCTGAAAAAAAAAGATTCACAGCATTTTTGTGAGAAAGTAATATCCATAGTTTATACTCTTCCAGAAAAACTGAAAGAATCTTTTTTCTTTTCCAAAGCAGTTGAATGTTAACAAATTCCTAATGGTGACTATGGGACTGAAGCTGTCTTTAAAGCAACAACAAATACAATAACTCACAATGCTGTTTCTTAATTCACAAACACAGCAAGGATAGTAGTAGAGATGATGAAAATTATTTTCATGGCTACAGTTCAAATCAACAATACTTCATGTCATTAAAAAAAGAACAACAGTATTTAACGTAAAATAAGTAAAACGATGTCATAACAGGTTTTCTAGGAACTACTGCTTCTATGAAATAATTACAGTCATTTAGCAAAACAGTAAATTTTACCAAGAAAATTCATAACAAAGGTGGAGGCAGCACAGAACAAGTATTTCTCTTAAATCAAGCATATGTTGGCTAATAAAGACTTCAGTTTTTTAGTACAAAGAGTACTCCAGGTGATAGCCCTACAAAGAAGGAAATGTGAAGGAAGGCACAGTGAAACAAACAAACAGCAAACCAAACAACCCCTCCCACCCACCCACCCCCCCCTCACACACAAAAACACTTGATAAGCTTAATAATTATCAGTTACTTTCATGGTTGTTCTCTTCACACACTTTGCAAAACTTTTTCTACTGCAGAAACTAACTTTAAATTGTTGAGATAGTGTCATACAGTTACCAGTGGAAACTGTGTTGTACCCCTGAGGACATGCAGCTATTCTGTGATTCTATAAATACAATTTCTTCCTGGATTTCTATAACCAGTAGTGAACAAGCAGATAATAAAAACAAGCAGATAAAAAACATCGAATTAACAAGATCTTAAACAACCCCCCAAAAACAAACAAACAAACAACTCCTCATTCAACTTGAGTAGGTGCTCAACAGGAGCACCTACTTGCATTCAAAATACATAAATGAACCAGAAATTATAAATACCAGGCTAGGGCAGGGCAACTATGGTAAAAACACATGGTCTACAAGTGACAAAAATGACCCTTAGCTTTTGTTTCAATACAACTAACTCCACTGGAAGAACTCAAATGACCTTGGCAGATTCATAACTGTATGTAAGATAAACCTCCACAGGCTTTTTGATATAGCTGAGTTTCCAACAGTTTAAGTGTTCATCTTCACAGAATCACAGAGTGGTTGAGGTTGGAAGCACCTCTTGAGATCATCTAGGCCAATTCCCCTGTCAAGCAGGGTCACCTACTGTACACTGCACAAGAAACCTCTCAGTTTCATCTCATCTTCTGCTTGGTGAAGCTATACATTCATTTTTTTTTTTCTTAAATGAAATCATTATCTCAAGGATTTTAAATTAAATACAGGAACTTACTCAGTATTACTGAACACAGCAAAATGTGGCCTCTTTTTGAACCAGGATTTTTACTAGGCTAGATGATTTTATTGTGAACCAGGTTGTGAACAATATTAAGGCAGCTAAAGCTGTGGTAACATCAGCCAAAGCATCGGAAAAAAGTCTCAAAATTCCTTTTCACCTTCCTCCATAACCACATTACATTCTTGGTGGCCGCTGTTGGGAAAATTTATCTGTCATTTTCCTTCTGGTTCAAACTCTGAACTCATCAACAAAGGCTTCCAGCCAGGTATAGTAAAATTTTATATTTATGCTTTGGGTTAATTGTTGTGGGAAAAAATTACAGACCTGTAGGCCAAAACACTTACATGCTTTACCTAGGAATTCATTATTTCCATACTTCAAGATCGACTAGAAGAAACCGTAACTGAACTGGGAAAGCAAGTCTTCCCAGTCACCGGGTATATTTATACTGTGTCATAGAGGCACAAAAATTGAAAATCTCAGTTAACAGGTCATTTGTCAATCTCAAATGATTCTATGACTCTATGATTTCTGCTTATTCATCTTTGGTATCATTGGAAAAACTCTTAAAATGTAATTAGACTTATATGTAAAAATGAAACTCTATTCTATGCTGGATATACGTAACATCTTTAGCTCTGACCAGCTATATCATGAACCCAAATTTGCAAAGTACTTTTAATTTTGCTTTTCATGAAACCTTTGCACATTCATAGATCAGAGTTCAAATAGGAACAGGAAATATGACTTTAAAGACCTTAGTATAGAATAATTAGCACATGCTTGAGGCTAAGCTATATATTAATAGAAGGAAAGAATAACGAAATAATTTGACTTAAAACATTTAATTCAGATTTCAGTATACTTATAAACTGCTTTCAGTATATGTATACTTATATGTATACTTTCAGTATACATATAAACTGCTAATTAGAATGTGTTAAAAGCCATTTAATGGTCTTTATCAACTTCACCTGAAACGGGATTTGACAATAGAACTGATTTATTGTGAATTTCCTTGTTAAGATATTTGGCTTGATATTTGCTAACTTTGTATTTTGTTTTGAGCACAACACAGCACCAAATTCTATAGCCTAAGATTTTACATAATGTCTGTGACAACATTTCTGATAAATAGAAAATGCTATACACAGGAAAGGATAAGCTGATCAGTTATAACTACATTTAAGTTGACTTCTTCAGCAAAAAGAAAATCAAACCTTTCAGTGGGAAAACAAACAAACAAAACAAACAAACAAAAAAAAAAACCCACACACCTTATGTTGGGCTTCCTAAGCCTAAACATTGTTATAGTGAACCCCCTCAGGTTTAGATGAAGTAATTTTGTAATTACTTCCATCAAATAGCAATTGTGTATAGTAAGTAAATAAAATTTAACAGAGGAGATATACGCAAGTAACAGGGAAAACTAAACATGACGATTTAAATAAACTTATTTCTAAACATACAAGCTTACAGCTAACATCTGTTCTTAAAGTGAACTTCCCTTGTTCATTTAGCGATTTAGCTGATATAATCTGTGTGCCTCCATTAACTTCATTTCAATGGAATCAAGCAATGTACACTAAACAATGTGTAAAATTATTCCCAAGAATGGTCAAGTAGTAAGCATTAAACACTTTTTGTATCTAATTGTGCTCTCATATTTCAAATAGATTGCGAGTGTCAGATGTGGTAAACTGCCTGGCTGATAAACCGTGGGAAAGCATGGTACCACAGGCCTGCAATGAGCACGGTCTGTGACAAAAGTTTTCAAGGCTATTATGAACTACTCTGTTCTGAAATATTAAAGTTGTTTCTATTAATACAAGTAAAGATGGGTGAAAACATGCTGAAAACAGCTCTTTTCTAATCTTATCTAGACTACAAAACATGAGCCAGTATGAACCTCAGCTTAGCAATTAACCGTGTCTGAGGGCAGCAGGCAATCTTTTAGTGCTGTAGCCAGTCTTTCCAGTCTTTAAAAAGGTATCAGATGTTAAAAAAATAAAAATAATAAAAAAAAAAAAATCCAGGGATCCAGAGTAAATAAAAATGTCTACAATGGATTCTTTACTGCAGAACAACTACTTAGTTGCAAACACATGCCTGGTTGCTTTGTTCATTTCTCTTTCGTAGAATCATAGAATGGCAAGGTTTGGAAGGGACCTTAAAGATCATCTAGTTCCAACCCACAACTTTAACTTTTTGTTGTTGTTGTTGTTTAAATTATTTTTATTACTTTAAACATTGACTTTGATGTAGATCCTCCACGACGAAACTTAAAAGATCACAGATAAGGTTTATGTAAGTAATGGGTTTTCCTACATGTTTTGAGTATTTTAGCATAGCATAAGGTGGTGTGTGTGTGTTAGATTTGCCACCTTCTGTAACAAACAATGAACCTGAAGTTGATTATGGTTCAATTCTTCAGTTTTTGCTGTCAGGAACCACCATGAGTTCACTGCACTGTCCAAGATTAATGCGATATATACCACCTTTTTGCATAGGAATTAAAAATCAGTATCCTATCTCCTTGAAACAAAAACAACACCAAGAAAATCATGGTAAAATTACCACAACCTCATCACTTCTTGACAATACCACTAAATTTGCTAACGTCTCGTCTTTCAGTAAAAATTGTTTTTTTGTATTATTCCCTCATTTCTCTCTACTAATAACTACTGCATTATCAAAACCAGGAGTATTATCATTTCTCTGAGAATGTAAGCTAAGAGGAAAAAAAAATATACTGTATGTCCATTTCAAGGCAGGATTTAAGACAAGCAGTTCTCCCACTTAAAGTGAGGTCCTTGATCACGGCCTATGGGATATTTAGAATCAGTCTTCCTTCACTTTGTATTCAATTATTAAAAACAAATTGAACTAAAAAGGAAAATAACTCGCTCTAACTTGAGAAACATAATACCTATCTGGGTATTGTGATATCTGATTTCCAGCCTCTGTATCAATAAATAACATGGTATAGCTGACTGCAAAATGAAGCACTAAGCATATCCTGACACATATATTACGCAAGTAATCCACATCCTGAAGCTTAATGCTCCAAACTTCCCCATGACAAATTACTTACTGCAGAATAACTTGGAGGTTGAGGGCAGATTAAGCTAATGATTGGAGGAAACACGGCAGAAATCACTTCACAGTACTGGAACTCTCATTCGCATTACGTAGATGCAAAGGCAAATGAATCAGGGCTCTATTCAGGAGGATTACGCTGAAAATTAGTCCAAGACATCCATTTAGTACTTTTTGATGTAATCCATCTTAGACATAGTAGCTAGGTAACAGAATGGTTGAGCTTAATGCACGCTAAATGTGAAGCAAGGATGCAAATGTGGCATGTAATAGTGCCAACTGAGCTCTCAGTCCTGAGGCCAACTGTATAATTGTACAGATTTGCCAATGTCAACATCAACACCCTGGAACTCCAGATAACCTTGCTATTGTTCTGACCTACTTCTGGGAGTAGGTGATACAGCTTTAAACCTTCAATCAGGCAAAGGAAATATTCTTTCTTGAACAGAGGAAGCATACATACCAAGAGGAAGCATAACCACCAAGGGAAATGAGACCACCAGCATTTATTTATAAACTAGACTCAATGTCCAGTATTTTCTTAGAAAGTCTCTAAAACAAAATATTTTCTTGTGCTTAAATTGAATACTTTGTTCACTATCAGAACAATGTCTTCCTTTTTTTTTTTTTTTTTTTTAAAGAAGAAAAATCCTTGAAAAAATCTCTTCCATCCAAAACAATGTTTCAGCTTTCCAACATTTTTCTGGTTGCCATCAGAGCAAAAGCCATATTATCTGCAAAACTCAAGTGCTCAGCCATTTTCAACCATAAAAATACTAAGAACTTTTTTTTTTTTTAAAGTCCTTGAAAAACTGATGATTTATATTTCCTATGTCTAAGGTAAAACGTAAGTTTGCACATATCCCTTTATCATCTGTGTTTCAACAGCAGTCACTGAGACCCACTCATGCTTATTTCATCTCAGTTCATAAGCAGACAAGTGGTTCTTAGGTATAAAAGGTTAAATTTATACCAGAAAAAAAATGACAACATATAATACTTCTGAAAACATTGTCTGAGAGCTTATTATAAAAGTAGGGTTGTACCGCTTAGGCGCTGAGGAGGCAACTATAATTTTACTCCTTCAGAAACTTTCAGCTACTGTCTATCCTCTCTTTCTCCATGTTTCCCTATGGGCTTATAACCATCATTCTACTACTTCTAAAGCTGCTTTCATATCATTTTCAATCAGTTTTGTCTTTGATCATAAGACGGTCCCTTTCAAACTTGGCTCTTTCTTAGCGTCAACCATGATCCTTCCACATTGACAAATTAATAAACAAGAACCAAATCTGTCTTGATAGTTCTCAGTACCACATAAAGCAAACACAGAAATTTAGTTATGTTATTATTTCTAGATTACCTCTAGCTCTCATTGTAGAGAATTTTTATATTAGGCACGCGAGCTTCCTGTAGTCACCACAGAACTTCAGCAACAATTTATCTCCTAGAAAACCTGGCAGGAACCATACATTAAAAATAGAAAATGTAGAAGAAACTCTTAAAATTTCAGCTAGCCAGACATTCACAATTCACAAGTCAATTTTATAGACACGTAAAATATCTGTTTTTAAATGCTACAGGTGAAAAAGATAAAAACAACATGAGGGTTCAATATTTCACTTACTAAAATAATAAATATTCCAGATATCAGATTCATCCTCCTACCCTTCTTTTTCTTCCTCCCTGTAGGACACTATCTCAGCATCCTCCTCCAGGATTATATATAATCTTCTTATTATATACTTCTTATATACTAATAATTCTTATATACTAATATATATACTTATATACTAATACTTATATACTTATATATATATCTTATATACTAATTTCTATTCTAGAATTATAAAACCCTTCTCAGTATTCTTTGAATGTCTGGTGGTTATTATTAGGACTCAAACAGATGTGCTAAATTTGTGTTGTCAGCATAGAGCCTCACTTGATTTCAACTTAGCACATGTGAATGGATTCTATTTGTACATTTATCTACACATTTAAGTATTTGTATATCTTTTACTTTATAATTCATGTTGTTCTACACTGAGCACTATCTGGACACTATCAGCAACAGTCCTACGGCATGCTCCGATACTTTCAATAAACATGGACTAACAAAGCTACTGGATTGCTGGTTAACAAGAAATACTGGGAGGGCCAAAAATTTGTTATGACAAAGCCTCCTATTAGTTTTTACTTCCTCACTGCTGTTTCCTTGGAATGTTTGCATGTGCTTGACAGCAATTATCTCCAATGTGAAACCCATGAAGTCAGGCTTGCCGTCAAATCCTACACCTTACTGTACATTGGTAACATACTTGTGTTCAAAAAATGGTGTGTGAACTATGTGCCCCCCCCCCCCCCCCCCAAGAAAAAACAAACAAACAAAACACAGAAATCCCTTGTCTAGCAACTCTAAAGAGAGAAATACCTCTGTGAAAAGGGTGCAGAATTTGTGAACTTCTAAGGTATTTGTTCATACAACAGGCTTAGTAAAGAAGAAACTTTTTCACTGCTTTGTCCAAAATACAGAGTCTGACTGGACTCTTATTTCTGCATGATGTGTGACTCTAATTACATGACTTTACTCAGTACTGGAAGAGGCCAAGACAGCATATGGAAAAAATCACTAGTGCAGATCCCCTCTGCCAATAATGCATGTCTGGTAGGGAGTGTTCAAGAAGCAAGTTGGAGATAAAATGCCAGAAAGCTGATCTATATCCTCTGCTCTCTGTAAAATAAGATAATATGGCTTAAATAAGGACAAACTTTCCCTAAGTTTTTAGGCAGCATTTAGTTATTGCATCATAGGAAGACCAAGCAAGTTATTTAACACCAGGTTTTAATTTTTAACAGTAAAAATTCATCTATTTTCATTGAAACATTAATGTACTACGTTTCCCTGCTCTTGCTAACCTTCAAAACATTGTCTGTTCCTGTATTATTTAGATGATTATTATAGTGAACTATTAGCCATTGACCCTTTGTTTATTTTAAAATGTAAACCTACTCCAGGATGTAGCAATTATGGATGCTCTGTTATGAGCAGCATGACTATCAACGGCGGTTGTTATGACAAACAGCTCAAGCTCTGTTAGCCTACACGGATGGGAATTCAATTAAGGGTGTCTTTTATTATGTGATATATACTATCACAGTAGTTGAGAAAAGACATAAGTGCTTCATTACATGCCCGTTCGAAGCATGCATCAATTATCAGTAAACTATCTTATCTGTGCCCTGATAATACTGAACTATATTTGGACTCAGGATACTCACTAACATAAAGATGAGATTTAAGAATGTCAGTCTCCTTGCTCTCTTGACATTCTTGGACAAATAACCAGCAATCTGTCCAACTAATGCACACACTACCAAAATATACTTTTGTTTTCTAACAAGGTTTAAATTTTATTTATGACTGTTATGAAAATTAGAGGAAAATCACTTAACATTTTTTTTTTTTAAATTCTAGTGTTACTTTAAAAGTCAATGCCATTTCAGCAAAAGTCAAAAACAAATCCAGATTATATTCTTGAAAGGATTAAGCTGCCAAAAAGTAATGTATATGACAGCCAGATCTAGCTTGCTAACACATGTTGATTATTCCTCAGAGATAAAATGTAATTTTTAGGGCAATTTACATGGAAGTCTAGACACCTACATTATAGAAGTATCTGAAGAAAAATGTTTATCCAGACTTACTTTTATTTTACTGATACATTTCCAGACAAACCCTCTTTACTGCTGGCTTAAGCAGTTTTGGCAGATGAGCCTCACAACATTCAAGGCTCTAAACTTGAGCATCATGAGAACAAGTCCTTCTTTCCACCCTCCTGTTAAGAACTCAGCATGACTAAATAGACTGAACAAAAATTTTTTAATAGTTCCATTTCTGCAACATTGCAAGAAATGTTCACATCCAGCCTTATTCAGGACTTATGTCCAGAACTTCTAATTGCCTACTAGTAGTGATCAGGCAAGAACTCTCATATGTGCAGTGTTTGTTTTCCTAGTTTTACCCTAAGTGGAGAAGTGTGTGTAGTAAAATGTTTCTCTGGTACTTTTTAAACTGCATTGCTTGGGAAGAACAGATTTATGAAATCTGTCTGTCCACTCCTTCAGCTTCTGAATCTGTAGACCTATTTGAACAAAGCCAGCCATAACAATAATACCTCAGCGATGCTAAACTCCTACAATTTTCCTGAAAATCTCCATTGGACAAGGGACAGGAATCTACAGTTCTGGGCTCCCCAGTACAAGAGAGGCATAGAACTACTGGAGCAAGTTCAGAGTTGGGCTATGAAGATGAGAGGACTGAATCACCTGTTGTATGAGGCCAGGCTGGGAGAACTGGGCCTGTCTAGCCTGGAAAAGAGAAGACTGAGGGGAAAACTCAATGTATATAAATATCTGAGGGGAGGGTGTTCAGACAATGGAGCCAGTCTCTTTTCAGTCGTGCCCAGTGACAGGAAGAGAGGAAGTGGGCACAAACTGAAGCACAGAAAGTTCTGGCTGAATATGAGGGGGCACTGCTTTACTGTGAGGGTGAGAGCCCTGGCACAGATTGCCCAGAGAGGCTGTGGAGTCTCCTTCTCTGGAAATATTCAAAACCTGCCTGGGCGTGATCCTGTACAGCATGCTGTAGGTGGCCCTGCTTGGCAGGGGAGTTGGACTAGGTGGTTTTAAGAGGTCTCTTCCAACCTCAGCCATTCTGTGATATGATTACCATCAATGATGGAGACAGTGTGAACTCCATGCTGACAGCATTTTCAGCCATAAGTTCTATAGGGAGAAACAACATTGAAAAACAGGTCCCTGTTTCTGTTACAACATTTGAAAAGCTGACCGCTAGACATGCTTGGAGGTTATATGGGTTAGTGATATGGTTTAGTGGTGGACTTGTTAGTGTTAGGTCAGAGGTTGTACTAGGTGATCTTGGAGGTCTCTTCCAACCTAGATTATTCTGTGATTCTGTTATACAAAGAGCAGCTCACCCCACCCCTATTGTCTACACACAGAACCTTGATTAGGCTTTGACTGCTTGCTTAAGTGTGTCTGCATCTTATTCACCTAAAACAGTGACAGATGGCCATATAGCTACATATTTCCACTACCCAAAGTGAGTGTGAGCAATGAAACTAGGGAGGAAGGTGATGAGTTTGGAGCTGTCTGTAGGTCGTGCTGGAGATGGTCACACATTCTAGGATTCACCTAGAATGTGCAACTGTCAGTCTGCCAGGGGAAAGGCAGTTCTACAGGCTGCCTCCCAGGCTATCTGGTGAAATGAAGGTAAGACTGAGGGGTTGTATTGCTATACATTTATTTTGGATGGCAATTTCCTATTTTTGAAAAAAACGTGGAACCAAACGCCATCTTTTTGTGCCACTACTTTTCTTCCTAACTCTCACGTGTCCTCTCTTCCTTATCATACAATCAGTTTAAACCCACTGCAACTCTTCCTCCCACCACTTTTGTTCTACTCTATGTATTTCTGTAGCATTCAACAGCTTAATACATGGTATAGGGAAACCACAACAATATGATAGCTTTTAAATCACGCCCATCAGGATGATACAGATCCCAAGTTATGTAATCTCCATCTAGCATATTTCTCATGAAGGTCCAGAGCTGCAAGCCATTTATAGGACATTACTAGTTGATCTTTCCCCAGAGAGGGTAGGGAGTAGTGGTCTGAGCAATGAATACTGCTTGAACAGCTAATGTTTCCTCCTGTGCTGACTTGAAATCTGACTTGGACTTCTGGTGAGCTGCTGCCACCACAGAGCTGTAGGACAGCAGCTGCCACTGTTGGAGGCCTTTCTAGCTACAGCAGAAGCCCTTGTTCCGGCAAAACCCCTATTTCCATCCTCTGACCTCCTCAAAGTGACAGCAAACCTGGGGCATAGTCAGGAAGGTGCATGAAGTAGCAACTGCTGCTAGTGGGTAGGAGAAATGCAGCTGCCTGAGAAGAGGAGGAAAGAAGATAAATTGCTGGTAGGTATGAAAAAGGAAGGTGAGGAGGAGAGAAACTTTGCATTTCAATTGCTAGACTTACTCATACAGAGAGAACATTAACTTCTGCTGTAGAGAGAGTATGGGCAAGGACAGAGTAACTCATGTATAACAACTCATATCCAGGTGAAGTTAATCCTGGCCATAAAAATGCCAGATGTTCAAACAGTTGTAGTAAAGTATTTACAGGGACAACTATTTTTATCATGTCCTAGTAAGTATTAAGGAGAATAATTGTGTGGCAAAGTGGAGCTGTAAGCCTGAACTGAAGCTCAGACAGATGTTAGAGCATTCATAAAACACCTGACTGAGGAAACTCAGAGAGTCACTTGTACCTACACTTATTGTTACCTTTATCACAGGTTCCCCCTTCCTGAATTCTTCCTAAGGAAACATTACCCAAAGAAAATGTACAAGTCTGGGGAAAAAAAAAAAAAAAAAAAAAAAAAAAAGAAGAAGAAAAACACTTTCAGCACTTCTTACTACAAATCAGATGTGAAACCCTGGCTTCTGATCTGCGGTGGTTTGTGACTTTTTTTTATATTTGTAGCAGTTGGGATGGTATACAAAGAGCCCTACCCCTTCTTTCAGCATCAGGTTACAACAGGGCAGTTAGAGTGAGGGTCAAAAGCTGTGCAGCACCACTGGTCCAGATGGGGGTAAATGCATTCAGCAAGTTAGTTACTGTCAAAGAGAAAGTCAGCTTAAATTATTTAAGTAATTCACCCATCCAACTCACGCTTCCAGCTGCAAGCAGTATATACAGTAAGAACAGCAACTTAAAAAAAAAAGAAAAGACAAAAATCTACCAACTAGGCTGAGCTGCCATCCTCTCCATGTAATCCTTGGCCATGCCGATGGCCTCAATGTTGTCCGGGTAGAGCACACAGAACATTGCCAGGGCCCCAAGATTGTTGCCGTAAATTTCATTCCACCGAGCGCTGAACTCCTTTGGGTCCCAGGGAGGCAGGTACTCCAGGGGATTGGACAGCATCGTTTGCACTGCCTCGATCAGCCGAGCTGCAATGTGCCGGTGCGTGGTGGCTGCCTGGAGACGCAGACCCTCCACATCCGCCTTGGAAAAGTAGAGCATGGGATAGCTGTCATAGTTGGCGTTGACAAAAGGAACCATTGCATCCGGGTTCTCCCTGGCTCCAAAGGCAAAGGCAAACCAAATTGTGTGTATGAAAAACACACTTGGGGCTCCCCGTGTGTGAGTCCTCATTGTGGCATCAGATCTCCAAGCCCCAGTGGGAGCCAAACCATCTTTGAAATATCCTACGGAAGACAGATGTGAAGGAGTTAGAAAAATAGTCTGTGAGGCAATATAATTAAGGATGCTTTCTAGGAAATATGATTCCATCTAGACTTAAAAAATAGTAATAATGGATTGTCCAATTGGCTTTCAAATCATTTCTATATGAATCATTCAGACAAAACACCTACTGAGCAATTTATCCTAAACGAAAGCCTATATGCTTTGCAGAAAGCCTCTCCCTCCCACATCTTTCCCTCCAGTAGCTGATACAAGGCAAATGAACACACTGACATCTCTTGGTGCTCTGAACTCACCAAGATTTCAAGTAATTGCAGCAATGCCTAATTCAAAGCACTGCTGACTGTACTGGCAAGCAGAGACAGCACGGAGGGAAGGAAGGAGGCGTGGAGACAGCCACTGAGATGGTGCTAGCAGCAGCCAAGCCTGCGTGCTGCATTGGCTGATGTTAACAGCTGGAGAATGAAGGATGTGGAATGCTGGAGTTTGCGCAGGGGTCATTTTATACTGTGCTCAGGCCCTCCAGTTCTGACACGTCCTCACTTAAAAAAAAAAAAAAAAAAAAAGGAAAAAACAAAAACACCCACACATCTAAAAAAAAAAAAAAAACAACAAACATACACTACCACCTCAATAATAATAATAATAATAATGTCCAACATGACAAAAAGAAAAGAGAAAAAGAAACAGGCTGAACCTTAGAAAAACAGCTGAAATACCTAGCCTCTAGGGCATTTAGGTATTTTGTATTATTTTTTTTCCTAAGGGGCTCACCATTTTGCATTTGGAGATTTACTGCCAGCTACCAAGAAGGCTGAAGGTTAAAGTACATTTTTTCCTACATACACAGCTTCTCAAAATGTGCTCAAATGACAAATCTATACTGAGGTTAAATGCAAGTATTTAAACATAGTAAGCTACTTCGAAAGAAATACCAACTATCTAGCCTGAAGTCTCAGATAAAACATGGCCAGGATCCCCCTGAGGAAAGCCAGCAAATTCCTCAAATTCTTCACAGGGGAAAGGTTACAGAAAGCAGACCCAAGAGAGACAGTTTTATGTAAATAATGAACAGTAGTTTTCAATTATTAAAAAGAGAAATAGACAGAAAGAAAGAAAACCTAAGAACAATAACAAAATCTTTTTTTCCATGGAAAACTTGTTTCATAGGATTCAGTAATAAAACTCTCAAGAAGCTGAAGTACAAAGCAACCTTTTATTTCTCCCCACAGCTCTGAACATATAGATGCCAAAATTTCCTAACAGAAACTTAGGCTGCTGAAACCTTATTTAGAGACCCACATCCTGATTCTACAACGTCATTAATACATAAAGAAACAACAAGATAACCTTGTTGGACTGTGTCCCTCAACAACCACTAGGTACACAGACCCTCTAGTCGTTCATGTTCAGCTCCCAAAATTAATTTGGGAGAAAGTAATTTTAGCCAAGAAGTACATCTTTTCTTGAGCATTCCTTCTTAGGGTAAAAATAATATTGTACTCTATAACTGCCTACTTTTTTGCATTACAGTGCATAGCATAATTGCTTTAACAGAGAGTAATGGAAGATGACATTTTCACAGTATGCTAATGCATTTTGCAGGTAAGTTTTGCCCTTTTTTGGATGTAAACCAACCATTACAGGACACATTACACAGATCAAAGAGTGGTTTAGTTGGTAATACTTTTACTATGTCTACATATCCTCTCACCACATATGCACACACAAAGAAACATGCACGGTAGTTTATCCAAACAGACTCTAGCCCCTTGGTATCCTCATCTGTAAATAATGAAATCATACAAAAGTATATTTTGAAATGAAGGAGCTAAGAAGCTGCCAGACCAACACATCATATTTAAAACACAATACATTATTATTATTTTTTACCTTGTATATTAGAGGCAACCACCAAACCACAGTGTTTGTCCTAAAAATAGGATAACTGGAAAACGGGTATATCATATACTCATAACCAGCATACACAGAATGAAGGTATGGAAAAGTCAATAGACAGTGACAAAAGCAAGACTACAAAGTCATTCTTACTTATTCATGGTCAAATCATACTAATGTCCTTTCTATGATATAAAGACAACAGCCCATGGTGGCAGCAATTTAGCAAGGCCTGTGAGCCCTGCTCCTCAACTTTGCAGGGCTCAGCACCATGAGACTAGTGGCTGGAGGAAGCAGCTAATAAGGAGTCCACCTTCCTTCCCATGCAAACCTCTGTGGAGGCACCAGCTACAACCACATGGATGAAATCACTGAGGTGAGGACCCAAAATGGCATGAGTATGGCCCCAAAGATTCTACAGAGGCTGAGAAGATTTAACACAGAAGATCTCTGAGTTTTCTCAGCTGTGATGTCCTTAAGAGCAGGACCAGGAAAATTAATAAGAATCATAACGCTCAAAATATAATAGAAGTGTGGATGTCCACTATCACCCCGATAGCAAGGAAATACAGACTACGTGCTTACAGACAGCCCATACTAACCAGTCCCAAAGGGATTACAAGAAACTAAACTGCCTTGAACCACGCACTCAACTGAGGACTTCCCTGACTAGAACCAGACCTGAGCACGCACTGCACTGATTTACTGACTTGGACCAGTAACTCCACAGGGCTAAGGGGTATGTTTGATCATCCTCACTTCTACAATTGTTTAGAAGCTAAATTGGTTTATAAGACGTCTCCAAAAACACTTCAAAAATTATCAGGTTAGAGAGGCTACAGACTGCAAAAGAACCAAAGTACCTCCAATAGGAGAACCCGACAAAAGCCAGTAACATTTAGGGACTATCTAAATTTCTTTACAATGGTATGTGTACCATTAGGTGGAATAACACCAAACCACCAAAGCATAATGCAGGTTGTGTGTGTTGAACTCCATATTTTGATGTTCCCTCAATTAACTTACTTGCATATTAAAACCTGAAGAAAAATACACCATTATTTGGAAATGTACATATAAAACCCAATTATCTCCATAGCTTAGGTGAACCCAAACATGGATAGATAACTGGCCACATAAATTCCAACTTACCAGTTGTAAGTGTAACTGCAACAAATTTTTTCAATACACAGGGCACAAACGTAAAGGAGCTTGGGCTTTCTGATCACTTAAATCTCACTCACAATACTATTTTTTTTTCTTGTTAAAAGAATTTCTTGTTCTCATATTACACTACTTCATTACCAACTGAATTTTCCAAGAAAAACTTTACCAAGCAACTCAACCTTTTCTGAAACTGTTTTTTTTTTATTATTATTATTATTATTCAGTTTGGAAACCTCAACCTGATAAAATATTAAAAATAAGGAGAGTGAAGGATGTTTGCATGCAGAAGAAAATGTTAATATACCATGTGCTTTGAAAGGTTGTCACTCAGTCCTAGACTGAAAGAGCATTTGGCATGATTTCCACTCCATTGCCAGCAGAAACAAACAGTAAAGAACATCATTTATTCCAGAAAAAACAGACTAAATCTTAACTATTTCAATTCTCACCATTGCATCAAAGAGTGGATGTACAACTGGAGAAAAGAAAAACATGAATTGTTAAACTAATGCTACTAATTGAACTGGACACTGGTATATACACAGTAGGTTCACCAAATAAACACTGTTTAAAGGAAAACCTAGGCCCTGTTTACTCCAGCTACTTATGCAATGAAAGATAGCACCAAGCGAGAAGGTTGGAGCAGGAGAAGGGGGAGTGGAGAAAGAACAGTGTGGTTGGGACCACCAGCCAGCACAGCCATCCTCGGAGCAATCTGATCTTCTTGTGGAGCACTAAAAAAAAAAAAAAAAAAAAAAAGAACCGTGGTTTTCTGCGGTATCAGTTCTGAAGAGCACTATATTTTGTGCATGATTTTTGCTGGGGCAACACTTTTATCACTTCCTAGAAGAAAGAAGTCACAGGTGTCTCTGGTAGCATTTCTGAGACCAGCCCATGCGTCACCTCTCAAATGGTGCTCTCATCAAGTTGTACATCCAACATCAGAAAAGGCAGTATTTGGGATTGCTGGTGATTAACATTTCCATGAACAGAAGGCATCACAACACCATGGAGTATTCAGGTTTCTGTATGAGAGCACTTCCCCAGAGCCAGATCTGGGACACGTACAAACCACACCTGTCCACTCAGTCCCATCGGGTATGACTGTCACAGCACAGAGCTCTTGCCTCACCTATGCCCACTGAGGCCATGGGCCCTCCTCCACCTCATGGTGGAGGACCAGCATATATAAAATTGAGTTTATCAGCTAGAAGTAGCGATGTTTTAAAACCACAGTGCTTATAGCAATTGAGGATTTATTTTGTCAAACAATGTCAGTTTTATCACTGATCAGAATATTTTGCAATTGTATTTAAAAACAAGAGAGCAACCAAGTCACCTACTGAATCCAATGACATTTAAGGACAAAACAATGCAGACCAACCCCATGAAAACAGAGTGAAAGGGTCAATAGAGACCAATTCCTGTATGTTGCCGTTCAGTTCCTACTGACTCATAGAAAAATCTGAGCGCAAAATTAGGCAGCACAGCGGGACCAAGAAAAGTATAAATGTTGTGCTGCAGCAATCACAACAAATCTTGTGTCCAAACTCCCAAGCTATACAGTTCCCACATCAGCAAGTGCTCCAAGTCCCTTTCAAAGCAGCTGGGCTGGACATCAGTGCAAGAGAACCTCACATTCCAGAACAAGAGCAGTTAGGAATCCTCCTTCCAGCCTCCTTCTGAGCAGTCGGATAAAACCAGTTTCCATCTGTCTCTGCAGTGAAAATGCTGGGAAGGTGTAGAATCACTGCTTACAACTTGAAAATACCTATTATGACCTTAACCACCAGGGGACATTACTTCACTTCTTCCTCTGATTTTTTCCACTATGAGAAATATGCTACATTGCAATTACATAATGTCCAAAGTATTTAAAAGCTTATATACTGAAGCCTTAAATATGATTCTGAATCAGATCTACAATAAAGAACATATAGCTCAGGTACCCATGCATTTGTTCTAAAATGATCTGAAATAACTTAAAATAAGCTTCACATCAGCTCATGTCTGTATAACAGTTGTACTGTGAAAATCATAAAGACAACCAAAAAGAACCAGTTCCTAAACTAATTATCAATATATGACATCATGTCAGCAGTCAAGATTTAAACTTGTGCCTGTCCTTTGATCTAAGTGCAAAATTCAATGGATCTATTTAGCACAGTAAAGAGCTGTGTGAGTATCATTCTTTGACAGTGATGGCTTACACTCATTCTACACTGTGCTACGGACAGAACAGTAACTACAAAATATTTTTTATAAGTTTACAGTAGGATGTGTAAGTTATCTGCTGTGGAAACTTCATCTGCTTATTCCTTTCATTTAAAATCTTATTTGTCTATTTTACTACCACATATATAAATTAACATACACACTGAATGCGTAACCTTTTCTCTGCCTCAAGTGAAAACAAGATTTAAATTGTCTGCATGCCCAAACCATAGCCTGGGAATTTGGAATTTTCTGCTATTTTATAATTTATTCCACCACACAAATGCTTTCTCAATAATGTTTTGGTTGTACTAATATTACTATTCTTAACTCTTACTCGGAACTTTTATTCCATACACTTCACTGTGTAGAACGAATAAGAAAGTAATTTTGATATACAGAACCATAAAGGCACTCATTCCCAACCAGTACAGACATGCCTGTTAAGGCATCCACACTCAGTGGATGAAATGAAAGCTCAGTCACTTTTACCAAAGACAAAACTTTGAATTACCATTGAAAGATCTCCTTTAGAGCAACAGCACTTATTTTTAATATTTTCCCGAGATGAAATAATTTGTAAAAGGCCATTTAGATAATAAAAAATAGCTTTCACAGAAGCTACCACTAAAGAAAGAAAGTTTGAGAATCTTCCTATAGGCCAAAATAAAATATTGACTCCACTATCCCACTGATGTCCCAGAGGTCAATCTACAAACCACTCGTTCCTCTGCTAAACTGTTATGGAGTGTAGGACGCTTTTAGGGACTAGGACTATTGTTGTAATAGACAGTGCAGAAAAACAGAAAAGTTCCTGTAACAATTTGGGTGGTGAAAGACAATTAATCTGGCAGCTGCTAAAAAATACAGCTATTTCTGGCCCATGTAAACTGATCCATTCAGCTGTCTGGAAGAGTGTGAACGCCTGGGCTCAGGGTATCAGAAACCATGCAGGATTCCTGTGAAGGAAGCCCACCAGCTAAAAGCAAAACAGTGTCTCGCAACAGGAAGTAGGCAAAGGAAGAGATTATTTGAGGTTACTGTGATCTATGCATGGATCAAGCAGAACTACAGCACACAGGAAAAGCTGCAAAACATTCAGAGCATGACTGCCAATAGGCAGAAGGTGCAAATAAAGGACAGAAAAAACTAATCATACATGTAGAAGGGGAGAGGCAACTTTACTGCTGTCAAAATGAAGTTCATCTTTGTGATTAATACAGCCTACTCAAACTGTTGCATGCCATGGAGCTTCCCTCACATTTCAGGTGACTGATTACAGCACCAGAGACTTCTCATACTGACACTGGTGTTTTCATCTCTGACCTTAGTTTCTATCCTCTTTTCCAATTAATACTTCTTTATTAACCTCAGTCTTTACTCCTCCAAATATCTGTAAAAGTTTTAAGTCCCCTGGCTTGTTGTTCACCTCCACTGTGTATAATGAACAGTTTTAAACTTTCATGCTTATTGTGATCATGGACCTTCAATCAATGAATCATGAATCCAAGATGCTGAACATGAATGTCACAGATGCAGTTTTATAAAACCAGTTCTTTCCCTTTCTTCCTATCTACGCACTTCAGCAGTTGAAGATATCAAGTATTTATATCTGTAAAGTACTTCTGCAGGATGTCATACCAACAAATGGGAATGCATCATGCAGCACATCCTTCACTTGCTATGGAAGCAAAGCACATTTTAACTGTTTCCATACCCTGTTAATGGCTCAGTCTAGCATACAGAACTATAATAATTTTTACTTTTCATTTCTGTTAATGTATACTAATAGCACATAGGAGCACCATCAAAGACCAAAGACATTTATGCTAGTCAGCTCAAGAACATAAAATTGCAAAATGAATGCCTGTGTTTGTGGACCTAAGCTGCACCACCCTACCTGATAGCCACATCTCACACAGATCAATATGCTGTTCTTTATTATCAGATGCACCTGACTTTTTCCAAGGTACAAACTCAGAGAGACCATCAAATATATTGCCATGTGGCTCCTTCAGGGTGATTACTATATTACTGTTGCTCAAAACAGTCCTGATATGAAGTACCAAGTACATTTTCATGGAAAGAAGCCTCAAATACAGATACAGTTAAAGGCTTCACTACTACTGCAAAACTTAGCTTCTCAGTTGGGATTACAAATTTACTTGAGTAGTCTTCAACACAACCATAAAATTAATAGGCTGATCTTGAAATTTAGAATTGTGTAGTCTCGTTTCTGACCTTGAGCTGTGCAGGCAGGGCTCTTGCAGCACAACTGAAGCCTCATAGACTGCTTCAGTAGAAAAACGTAATGCACCATAGTTATAAGGATATGATTAAAAAGCTTTAAAATTATATGAAAGCCACAGATTTTTTTTCAAACAAATTTTATGAATACTTTAATAGCTCTTAGCAGCCAATTGATTAGAACACTTATGATTGCATATATGCTTTCTATCAAACAAAAAAGGCAACAACAACAAAAAGCAAGACCATAAACCAGGACAACTGTAGTAGAACTCTAATGTTAAAATGTTAAAAGTCTATCTGCTACTGAAATACAATACCTACCTGAGTAAAACAACCCGAGTACCTGCAATTTGTTGTCTGTTCTGAATAAGGCTGTTGCTAATCCCTGTTGTAGGAGGGATTGAGTCTAAACTGGGTAGGGGGGACGGGACAGGACAACAAAGACCAAAGACCAAGCAATGGTAATTTCAGGCTCAATAAATAATGGCCTTACTGTGCCTGGGCTTTAACACCTATGTCCCAACAGCAGACTAAAGTGAGATATCAGCATCTGATAGAAGAAGCTATTTCCAGTGCTCTGTCCTTCACATGATCCCCAAAATGACCAGACCTCATAGGTCAGGACTAAGTTAACAACACCTTGCTTCCGCTAAACTTCTAATGACCAAGCACTAGTGAGAAAGGACCCATATCACATCAGCAAAATTTAATTTTTCCTGGCAGGCTTTAATGCAGGCTCTGCTCTGTTCCCATCGTGAGCAAATAACTGAGTCTGGAAAAAGTGCAATGTACAAGGGTTTGGGGTTTTTGCTAATGAAGCAACTTCACACCTCACCGTATCCCCACTGTGCTTAGCTGTGCTGACAGACACATACCATGGGTTTTGCAAGAGGAAGTTTTGAACCTGTGGAGTGAATGAATCCTTGTATAGGTGAGCAGAAACTTGACCTCCTGATTATAGTGAAGAAGTCACACCTTATGCACACTTGGGACATCATCCGTGGACCACGTTCCTTCATGCTTTGGTACAAGTCTTATCCACCCAAACAGAGAAGCGGCTCAAAGGAAAGGCTTTCAATCAAATATTAAGCCTATTTATTATAAATACGTGGCTGCAGTTGTGAACACAAATTGGCACCATGTTGTAGTAATTTCAGGGGACTGAAGTTCAGCTCTTTTGTCTAGATCAGCTGAGTGGAAACAGCAAGGAAAGTGCAAAAAGCCAGGACAAACTTGCGGCTGAAATGTATTTGCCAATACAGCTTGCTAAGTAAAAAGACATTCTCTTCTACTCCCCTAACTTGGATTATCAAGTATAAACCAAGAAATGATGGTTACAGAAAGTTGTTTCCTTGTTTATATTTTTAATCTGTTCAGAGGGAAGAAAAAAAAAAAAAAAAGCTTTATTTGTTTCAAAATGTCCAGGAACAAAGCAGTAGTAACTAAACTTTTCTGCTTGTTGCTAAAGTATGTTGTGGGTGCCAGATGTACAAGTTTCCAAATGCAGTCCTAGGAATGTGACTCAGTTTTAACTAAATGCAATCACTTCCATGAGAAGGAATGTTTCAGTTATACAGACTCATTGACATCCTCATCTGACCTCCGCTCTCACTGCTCAAACTGCCAGGTACTGATGGATGTGATGGATTTCTCCACCAGCAAATCAGATGGTTATGTACATCCACAACTCAATAGCTACTTGTTAATGGTAATGACTCTCTACCACCACCGATCCAGGCTTTCTTTATTTGGAGAAAAAAAAACAAACAAAACATTACCCAACTTTTTCAAGAAAAAGAAAATGCTGTTAGAGTACTTGAGAATAAGAAATGGAGTACAGTGTTTGAGATGAGCCTTTAAGAAGTACCAAAACAGAATCACCACCCTAAACTAGCTTTTGGCTAGTCCTTTTAACTTTACTGTAACAGTATGCAACCTATGAAAATCAGATCTAACATTCAGCCTGGTAATTAAACACATTTTCCTCTCCACTATGATACAGAACTTTATTGAATACCTAATTAAAACATATAAAATAAACTCTGATAACAGCTGAGCTCTCTTGGGCAACTAAAATCTCTCAGCTTTTACTGTAAGAATCCAACTCACATATTTCTTCTGTATATTCTGTGACCAAAGTACTGGTTTTGGAAGAGATTGTACGTGGCTATGGAATGACAAACCAGCACCCAGTGTCTTCTGAGGCCTGTATCTATGGCACAGGATACAGATATGTTTATAAACGATTCTCCTATCTTGCTCTTGTATCGAATAACAGCACTCTTTTTTTTTTTTATGGCAATGCAAGACTATGCTAAGTGTTCCAATACTTCAAGCAACAAAACCAAACTCTTATATTGAATAAGAAAATAAAAGGATATTTTGTTAAAGCACTAACTGTTCTTTCCCAATGAAACTGCCTACGATCAGTGTATTTTAGTTTTTTCTTGCTAGTGAAGTTCACAGTTGGGAAAATCCCACTGCAGAACTGGTTCTTTGCTGACTTCCTTTAAAAACTTTAATGTAGGTCAGAAAAGAAACACATATAGGCAGCAACACACAATAAAACAATTCCTAGTTGGAATAATAGTTAGTGCTTCTGTAGAAAAAAAAAATGCACCTAATGATCTCCAAATGGTTCTGAAAGAAATTCATTAATTAAGCCTCTCAACACCTCCACGAAGCAGGCGAGTGAATGTATCTGTTTTACGAGGGAAGAAGCAGAGATGTGGAGAGGTGGGGCGACTTGCCCAAGGCTACCCAGCAAGAGTCTTTCAGAGCAATAAGCAGAATCTGAATTATTGATTCCCATTGCTGCCCTTCAGTTGCATTGTTCCCTTCTTGAAATACTGCGCTGAGTTACAATAATTGCTGGCAAGATAAACGTGCTGTGGCAATCCTTAGCGGAGATTTGCTTTGCCTTTGTTTAGGCTACATTAAAACCTTAGCGTTAAACTGCAATTGGTTTTCTCAGGGTAACCAAAACCCCCCAGCTGCTTGAGCAACATTTCCCCTATTTCATTCACAGCTGTAGCCACTTCTTACGCTGTCAGTGCTCACGTCCAGCAAGGCAGCAGCTCCAGCTTGAAAAAAAAAAAAAAGAAAGAAAGCAGGAAAACGTCGCAGCTTTACATTTTTTTGGAGGTCAGCGAAGCGTCTGCATGCACCGATGTCAACGTGAGAGCCGGCGGAGGGGCCGGCTGGGCACCACGAGTTACAGCAGAACTTTACTTCCCCAGCAAAATAAAATAAATAAACAAAAAATAAATAAAAAAGAAGGAGGAGGAGGAAAGCGGCAGGAAGTCGCGCGGGGCAAATCCCCCTTTTCCTGCCCCTCGGTTTCCCCAAGCGCCAGACACGGGTGCCTACCTTCCACGGGAGCGCGGCTGGGGGCTCAACTCATCGGCGGTGCTCCGGGGGGCACGGGCAGGTGAAGCCGCTGCTCCCCGGGACTGGGACTGGGACTAGGACCGGGACTGGGACCCACTCACCCCAGCCCGGCCCGTCTCGGCTTTCCTCAGGCTCCTCAGCCACGGCTTCTCCCCGGGGGACAAGGCGGGGGGACGGGATGGGGGTGCGTTTTTCAACTCAGGAAGAAAGTGGCTCCCCCCTCCCCCTCCACCCCGCCCTCCGCCCGCCTTCCTTACCTCTCCCAGTCCTCCTCCTCCTCCTCCCCCTCTTTCCCCTCCCTCCCCCCGGCGGCCCCTCACGCCGTGGCAGCGCCGCAGCCCCGCTGTGCCCCCACCAGGCTCGGGGAGCTCCCGGCCCCCTCCTGCTCCCCTCACCCCCTCCCCACCCCAGCTGGACCGAGGTGGGGAGAGCCGTCAGCGAAAAGCAAAAATATAAATAAATAAATAGATAGATAGATAAATAAATAAATAAATGAAAAGGAAATACGCGCCCGCCCCCCGACACCGAGTGTCGGCGGTGTGGTTTTGCGCAGAGATTGATGAAACCATCCGGGATGATCCAGCCGATACCCGGCTCTTACCGTGCTGTGCGCTGGGACCTCCCATGCGGAAAGTTCCCACAAGGCAGCGAAGAAACAAAAAAGCAATTTGCTAATCTGCTCCCCTAAGTATGGTGGGGCTATTTATATAAATGTTTCCCGTGTAAAGCAGAAATGCGAAACGCCAGGACCGTTCAAGCCAATCATCCTAACATTTTTCAAGATACCTAGGAAAGTAATGCAAAAGAAGACAAAACAAATGATCCTTTGGAACAGTCGTTTATGCTTTCTTGGTCACTGTAACCAGGAAAAAGTATGAAACAAAGGATTTCAAATGTTTGTTGGCTTCAGAAAACCGAGCACGCTTTGTCATCTTCAGACTATTGGACTGGGATCAAAATAAAAATATTTACATGTGATATGGGTTGGGATGCAGTCCAGGTACCTGAGGTTTAGATTTCCCAAAGTTTATTCTTTATTTTAAGTCAGCTTACTGGTGCTACTGAGTCACTCAATGGCCTATAAGTGCTCAGTTCCCCTGCTCTGACAGTGTTAAACTGCATTTTCTGAGAGGGGGATTTTAAACAGGATCTTCATGGTTTGCAGCAGTGTGATTTGAACCTGTTCTATAAAGATTAGTAAATATGTAGAAACTAGGCAAAACTAGAAACTATACATTTATTTTAATTCTTCTGTTGTATTTTCCAGAAGTATCTATTGACGGTCATCGCATAAGGAATAGGGATCCACCAGCAGTCTCTGCGAACTCAGAGCAGTGCCAGAGCCTGGAATGAAGCCTCACTTTTTACCAGTAATGACATGCCTAAAAGCACAAAGTGCTTTGGTTTCAGTCATGCAAACACTAGATTAATCATTAGAATATATGTTTCTAAACACCTATTTGAATAGTATTGTGCTATTGCATTGACACTGTGGTTGTAAAATATCAATGTTGTGACATGCATGAGCACGAGGAGAGTTGCAAACACTGCCAGATGTGGCTCAGAGGGAAATTTGGCTGGAATTTCTGAAATTATCAGGATGCCTAAAATGATGAGGAGGGAAGTGTCTACGTACTGGTTGTACAACTGCATCATAAGGTATTTAAATGCACTGAGTATCTGATGCTAAGTAATACAGAATAAGACCTTGCACTTCTGAACAGCATAATTTGAAATCCTGGCCTTAGTCTGTGGTTGTCCTGTTTGTATTTCAGAGAAACTGCACTGTGCTGCTTTGTCCCGACTGAATACCTGGGCAAAGCACACTGCAGATCCCATGTAGGCTGTGCAGTCAGGTTTCTTTCTCATGTGTTGGGCTGTGCTTGGGTCCTGTTCTGATGTGGAATTAGACAGTGGTGGATGTCCATGTGTGAAGTGGAGAGTCCCAAAGCCTCTCTGCCTTATGTCTCCTTGTGTAAAATCGGGCTTGTGTAAAAAGAGAGCAAGATATTTCCATTCTAGTTTAATTTCATCATTGTCACTAATAATTTTCTTTTTACATCCAGTAAACAGATGATGTTTACTTCACCCCTACAATCAGGAAAGGTTTATTGCAGCATTTCTTAAGAATTTGTGAATTTTCCATTCATTTGTGTATAAACAGAAGAATTATTTATAAGACTCAGGAAAAAAATCCTTCTACCCTAAACAAATAAAGCCTTAGCTGGATAACTATATTCTGTTTCAGCCACCACACTTTATTTAAGATATGGACCATGTGGCGAGAGGAGAGAAATGAGAAAGATCCCAGGTCTAGCGAGCATTATGTACACAGGAAGACTGGAAAAAATAGCCTAAGGATGAGAATCTGACTGGAGGAAGATATGACAACAACCTTCAGCTACATAAAAGCTGCTGAAGAGAATAATCTCTTATCCACATTCTCTGGGAGCAGTGTGTGTGTTGCTGTAAGAGAAATTGAAGTTAAATGGGAAAAACAACAACAACAACAAAAGTATCTGTATGTGTAAATAAAAGTTAAACTAGCAGGAATAAATGGCATTGCTGTCGCTGAAGGCTTTTTAAGAACAGTTAAACATGTACTTAAGAGGAATAGTTCAGGTCTAGAAAGTCTGATGGAGCTTTCCTTTAATAACAAGGTCATGACCACATGACCTGCAGGGTCCTTCCCAGTCCCACTCTGTATGATTATGTTCAAAATGCAACTTGCATAGGCACGTTTGTGATCTCTGATCTTCCTATGTGTACTGGCTGGAACGTTAACTTTCCCTGCAGCAGCCCATACAGTGCTGTGCTCTGCACTTGTAGCTGGAACAGCAGTGTTACCACACCAGTGTTGTGTCTACTGCTGAGCAGTGCTGGCACAGCATCAGGACTCTCTCTAACCCTCTTAAGGGGTGGGCAAAAAAGTGAGAAGAGAAACATCACCAGGGCAGCTGACTTCAACCAACCAAAGGGATATTCCATACCATATGATGTCACACTCAGCAAGAAAAGGTGGAAACAGGAAGAAGAGGGGAGGGGTGGGCTCTTGTTGTGAAAACGTTAGTCCTCCTCCCGAACACCAGCTACATTGAGTTGAGGCCCTGCTTCAAGGATGTGGTCAAGCATCGCTCATTTGTGGGAAGTAGAGAGTAATTTCTTTCCTCTGCACTTCCACATAGCCTTTATTTTTATTTTATTTATTTATTTATTTATTTATTTATTTATTTTTCCCTTTCCACCTCCCTTTTCCCCTTTCTGTTTTTTTTCCCCTTTAGTTAAATTGTTTAGTTAATAATAATCTTTCCTTAATAATAATAATAATAATTATTTTTTTCCCTTTAATTAAATTATCTTCATCTCAACCCATGAGTTGTTCTTTACTTTACTTCTTCCCCTCCTCATCTAAGGAGGGGGAGTGAGAGAGCGGTTGTGGTGTTTAGCTGCCTAGCACGGTAAGACCACCACACTATGCCCTTCACTTCTATAGCAGTGGCTATAGCCTGCCCTGCTAAGGCTGGGCTTCTCTCTGTGGTGTGCCAGCCTTGCCACATACCAGTGAATTTGTTGCTGAGGGCAGAAAGGAGAAAATGATAAAATGATATATCTATGGACAATAGATATATCTATATCAAAATGATATATCTATGGCAATTAAATGATTGTAAAACAATTAAACAATAAAGCTTCTGGAACATAAATTCTGGCTGATATATATCTAACCCTTCCTTAAACATTAAATGTGTTATGTGCTTTTGTTCTATGGTTGACCAATAAACTACCTCTGATGTAGTCACGTTAGGCTCCCTTTATAACTGCAGAGAAAAGTAAGTACTTTTTGAACAGAATTTGTCTGACCTGTTTAGGACATCTTTAAGACATGATGAATCATGCCCCCGAGCTACTTATTCTTACCACCAACACTAAAGTTGGCTTAAATGATTGACTCAGTAACATATCATCATACGATTTTCACTCTCATGGTACTTCTGTCCCTGAAGTGTCTTGCTCCCTCTCTGCTCTCAGATATCAGAAACCCTTATTGTTTATTCCTTTCTCCTTCTCCTTCTCCTTCTCCTTCTCCTTCTCCTTCTCCTTCTCCTTCTCCTTCTCCTTCTCCTTCTCTTCTCAGAAAAATCCCACTGCAATTAATAAATTTTGTAGCTATCATTTCCTTAAGTTACATCATGCAACAGTGAAACATATAACAAATTGACATTTCAGGTGGCATTGCTCCATAAAGGATTTAGGAGAGGAGTTATATTTACCTTTTGGAGCTGAAGACCATTGACTTGGCTAGTTCTGCAGTGCATGTTCCATGGAAATTGTTTGAAAACCCTTCAGGTCAGAGACGGTTTTGCTCATACGTCACATGCTCTTTATTTATTTTTCCTTGGCCTTTATGACAAGCAATGTTACTAGGAACAGGAAATGCCTGGTGCCTTAGAGAATGAGCCAAATGTACATGGTAGAGGTAGCTCCATTCTAGGAATGACAGTTTTTTTTTTAGTGAACACACAGAGAAGTCACTGTCTTAGATGCGTAAGCATGAAATGTAAGTCTTCCAAAAGTCCACCAGTGATTTTGACATCTATCCTTTTTCCCCTCATAGTAAATAATGTTTGAGAAGTGACAGTTTCCAAGATGATCCTGTGGACAGCTGGCTTAGAGCCCAGAGAGAAGGGGAAAGGTGCTGGGTGCAGACAAGGAAGGAGCACTTTATTTCACTGCTGCACTGCCCAGGAGGATGCGAAGGGGCAGCAACCCCCAGTGCTGTGCTACGGCAGCAAGAAAGGGAGATAGCAGGGTGGCATGAAGCCAGTGATGGAGGGCCCACCCTTTCTGGAGGAGACATGAAATGCCTGCTGATGATTCGTACATTTTAAAGCCTTTGGTTCTTACTTAGTTGTGAAAATGTTGGGACATTGCTTTTTTTAGGACTGAACATGCTAGCTTACAGAGGGAAATTGTATGTTTTTCTGTCTGTTTCACATACACAGTCTTGGCCATTTTTATCTTTCTTCCTTCCAAGCCTATGCAACAGCAAGTCTTCTCCTTTTATTATTATATAAACACTTCTCCTGTTTTTCTTTTTTTATTTTTTTTAAGTACCTCCCTCTCTATGAAGTCCTATTCTGTGTGATGTGTTCAGTCCCTAATTTCCATTTAAGAGACACTTCTACTTTTCTTATTAAGTGACAAAACTCTTCAAATGAAAAGAGAGAAAAATACAGAATTCTCCAGATTCTTTCACTAATTCCCCAAAACAATTGATTTTCCTATAACTGTAACCCTTGTGTTCCCTTCTGCTCTCATGTTCAGATGTGATGATTTCTGATCTCAGCCTTGTGAGCTGAAATCTTTAGTACAAGAACATAAGGCCAGCCTCTTCTTGTCACTGAACTGCAGAATTGCAAATCTGCATCCTTGCACAATGCTCACCCTGCCCTCTTTGGTCTGGGCTGCTTAGCCCAGTGGTTCCCCCTGGATAGTATTAGTGCCACATGAAGGGAGCTCTAATTTTCAAAACTTATCCTAATTGCAGACTCATGTGGGGGAATGTTGGCTATGTCCTCTTTTCCAGGCAGGGTGTGGACCAGACAGTTTTAGTTGTTACTACTATGTCCTTCAAGTTTATGAGAGTATTGCGTGATTCATACCACTTACTACTTGGGGATTTGGGGCTCTGGCTCGCTGTGCAGGCAATGGGCAGAAATAGACACAGGTCCAAAACTAAGTAATTGAAAGGAGTGGCCTGAAATCAGCCCTGAGAATCAGAAAGAATTGGAAATCTGGAAATCTTTTCTAAGCTTGCTAAGACACCTTTTTGGTTAGGGCGCACATAGTGTGGTGCAAAGCAATTTTTTTCACAGGAACATCTAGCCAAGTGCTTCTTAGGGTCTATCATGTGCCAGGTACAGTCATGGGATTGGAAGAATACCAATAAATGCTTCTCCTTCCTCCATCTTCTGCTACATCTACACACCGGAAATGCTTCTTTCTATCCCAGATATCTTTACTCCTTTACATGGCCAAAGTACCAGTGCTGTAGCTGGAAGGGGAAGGCACCAGCTGTGTTTCCTAAACAGCTCTTCCTCATATGTAAATGGGACATCTTTCTCTGCTTTACATTTCCTTTCTTTCCTTCTTTCTAGCTCTCACCATGTGTTCAGACGGGTTTAGCCTGAGGCCAGCAGACAGTCAGATCAGAAAAAATTCCTGCAGATTTCTTAGTGAATGGGGAGATGCAATACCAGTAACCTCAGCAAGGAGAGGTAACACTGGTGAGTGGAGACAGACCCATGGTCCTCAGACATCTCTGGAAGATAGCAGCCGTAAAGCAGATAGACAAATGCTTTTTATCAAACATCAGAGAAGACCTCTTTCCAATAAAAAATGAGATGCATCTTCTGGTGTCTGCCTTACAGCAGCAGAGTCTATTATGGTGACTGTAGGACAATATCAGTTTTACCACTTTTGCATTGCTGTAGACATCAATCGTGTTTAGGTTTATCTCTGCCTAGCAGCTGCCACGTTCCCTCACTGTCCTGCTCCTTCAGCTCTTGCCCTTCCTTGTCTCTTATGACAATCAGAACAGGCTGGAGTGGGGGGACCAGCACCATATGGCTTTTCATTCAGCTGAACTTGTTACTTTATGTTCTCAAATGTGTGATCTTTCTCAACATGTCAACATCTTTCCTTCCAAATTTCTGCAGTGTTATAAACTGAGCAGTGTCCCCAGGGGAGAACAAACCATTAATGCTCATACCAAGAGAAACCTTCAACAGACAGGCTTCATCAGTCCTCCCTGAGAGCCGACAGCCACATTCTCCCTCTCTGGATGCCAGATATGTTGCAATAATGTTTTCCATTTGTAACACACTGTTTTCAATGAATGGAATTTTTAAAGCTTGAATCCACCTATTTTATGGAGTCACCCGATATGTGGAAAGCCAAGCAGACAACTAAACAACTGCTGGAATCCATAAAAATGTTTAAAAGTTGCCTACTTTTCCCCCCAACCCCAGAACCTGCGTTTCATGCTCCCATGTCTCTCTCTTCCTCCTGACTGCTAGAGATGTGTCAACAAAAAAGGTGTGGCTTAGAGATTACGTTTGAGCTGTTGCTGAATCCCCATTTGTCTTCATAATCATCTCACTTTGGTTTGCTGTGACTCAGTTACTGCCAAGACTCCAAGGTGGGATATTGGATCAAACACAAACACAGGCATTAGAAACTCATTTCAGGAACTCTATTTACAGATAATTCTACTAGTAATAACAAAAAACTTAATAATGGAGCCCAGCAACTATATATACATATATATATATATATACACATACATACATACACATGCTTTTTGCAGTAATTTTAATCTCTACTTAATTACAGTCATGTTAATGGTTGTTATTAAATCTGTTTTCTGAAATTCACATTTTTGTTGTTGTTGTTGTTGTTTTTTACTACTGATCTAGAGATTTTCCTGCTTGTTACCTAAAAGTGATGAGTTTATTTAACTGAAAAAAAAAAAAAAAAAAAAAAAAGTACAAACAACCCTTCCCACCCTCCTGTTCAATGCAGATAATTCCCTCAGTCTCTTGGGTTCTGGGTTCTGTGGTCATGGAGTCCTTGCCTTTAATTGCTGTCAGTATGCGTGGGCATTCATGCCCTTTCTCTGGGTGGCTTTGACAGAGAAAATGGGCAGAAAAGTTCTCTGCTGCTATTGATCTCCAACACCGCTGCAGCTGTGTCAACAGCAGCCCTCCAGTAGATATTTCTAAAGTTTTGTGTCAGTATAGGACAAACAGTTGTTGTCTCTCCATTTCATAACATCATTTTCTTTTCACAAAATTTATGGTGTCATCTTCTTTCTCTGGATTAATATAATTTATAGATTGCTCAGCACCCACTTAAATTCTTAGTGTGGGCCTAGGCCCCAGGGAACTATGTTGCAAGAAAACTGCAATTCTCAGGAACTGTTTTGAGATATGGCAAGAAAAGAGTTACTATATTCACCTAGATACTTTTATTCCTCAAATCTGGTGGAGCCTTTAAAAGTTGACCTTTTCTTTTTACTATAAATGTATTAAGCACATGGAGCCACAGTTTTCAGAGTTGCATTTATGTTGTGATGTAACAAGCACTACTGATTGTTAATGGATTTGTTTTTGTTTTCCCAAAAGATACCCTCAGGATACCACTCATGAATCTTGGACAAGAATACATATATATATATATATTTCTTTTTTTACATCCTGTATACAGAGTGTAGAATATTTTGTGATTGTTTTCTTCACTCTTAAAGGACTGCAAGTTCTTCAACCTTTTAAGAGGAGAAGATCAAACCGAGTGTTTCATACAATCACTCAACATTTAGTAGTCAACTGGAAATATAAATGTCTTCCCATCTGAGGGAACTGTCTCTGTCTGGGCCATCTGATCTGTGGTGGGTGCACTGCCTGCTATTCTACTTGTACAGCTGCCGTTTTGTGCCTTGCACCCTCTAATTTGCAAAAGGATGGAAGGCATAACATGGTTTTGAAGTGGCTCAGATGGCTTCTCACCCCAGTGCAAGTATTTAAAAGCTGTTATAACCATGTGTGAGAGAACGATGTGTGAACTCTGGCAGTGTGAGTGGGAAGCACGAGGGACTTTCAGCCCAGTTTTGATTAAATCGGTTTAGCTACAGTGGGGGCAGAAGTTAGACGCAGTGATTCAGATGTTTGCCCTTCTGTGAACTGTGACATCTGGTCAGCTTCAAAACCTCTGTGGTCTTGCCATGCTTGTCAGAGAACTGCTGTGGGTACCCAGCTCATCCTGAAAAGATTTCCCTTAGACCTTCGTCCTACATTCAAGAAAATGACTAGTCATGCTGGCCACAACACTAGTCCATTGACCTGCACACAGGAATCCCCAGATTTTGCCCTGTAAAGATGTTGGCAAGCTTTTCGAGCTGGAAATCTCCAAGTCTGTTAACTTCCTGGATTCCATCTTATTTTGGCCCTCATCCATGCTCAGTTTTCAAGTAAGCATTTCTATTTATAACAGTTATGGAAAAGCAGGATTTGTTCCTTTTGCTGAAATCTTTCTGAAGACAACTTCAATTTTTTTTTATTGTATGTTTTTTTTTTTTTTTTTTTTTTTTTTTTTTTTTTTTTTTTTCTCCTGTGAGTCACTGAGGAGATTTGATGTTGCACTTAGTATGAACTGCAGAAAACAGAGTTCTAGGAAACAGGACTGGCAATGGGATTGAGCCTTTTCCTGGGGGCCTGTGTAGCTGCTTGAAGGGGTGGTTCTTGGGTGGCTGCTAACAATACATGTCTGTGGCTGCACCATTATCACTGTTTTTGCATAGTACTGCCCTTATTTCTAAACCTTACTTTCTGAGGAACTTTCTCTGCTATAAAACATCAATATTTGTGTACAAAAGCACATTTTACATTTACTGTATTTTTGTTCTCTTTGGTGGCAAAAGAACATCGACATCGAAGGTCATCCATTATGTTCTGACTGTTGTCACCTCCATAGAAATCTCTATGTTCTTACTCTCTGCTGCCATCTGACTAGATATGATTTAATGTATGTTTTGCCCCAGGAGGAAAGACTTAAAAGCTGAAGCTACAATATTTGCTTGGTATGTGATTGGACAAGTCACAGTCAAGCAGTTTTCAAACAACGCCACTGTGAGGAATGTAGAGTCACATTGATGGTAAGAAAGGATGATTACTAATTCATATTATTCCACACAGTAAGAAAATGTGACTGTGCAACCACAGGAAAGAGAACCCCTCCAATGCCAGGTTGGAAACTATTTGTTTTGATAGGGCAATAGCTATAGGCCCTATCCTACTCCTCCCTCAGGTTATATTAGGACTCCTGGAAAGCAAATTGAGTCTTCTGCAGAAGAATGACATTTCACAGGAAAACAGAAGTGAACGGGTTTGAATTAGAGCAGTCTCAGTTGTGGTATGTGGCAACTCAGCCTTTACTGAGGGTTGCATGGTCTACAGCCTGGTTGTGGCCAGATCTGATGAAGTCAGATGGAGTCCTTCTGCACCCCAAAAGACCTGCCCACTGCATACCTGCATCAGAACCCCTCTTTTTGTGTTATTATGTCTCTGTTTAATGGTATTTCCCCAGGTAGGTTATGTCTCTAGCTGTCATGCCCACTGGGGTGACACCTAGTTGCTACTTGGAGGTTTAAATCAGTTTTAGGATTGCTGCTTTCTGGTGCCTACTGTCAGCGTCGTTATCTCAAGCACAGCTTACCCAAGCAGAGATTTTCCTGGGAATTCCAGAGGAACTGCTGCCTTGGGCTTTGGGCAGCTGTGGGACTCAGCCAAGGTAAAGAGCCTCCAGCAGCCTCAGCTTTGTCTAGTGGTGCCCTGGGTCTACCACAGAGATAAGCTATCTGCGTTTGTTTGTTTAACTTTTACTCGCAGGGGATTAAGAAGTCTTTAGTTTCCGGGATCAAGTCCTGTTCAGGAAATGCTTACTCTGGACTTTGCTCTATATCAAAGCAAAAGTTTCTTATTGGTACTAAAGGTATTACTTTATTACAGGTATTAATTTATACCAGATTTTGTTTGATTTACTTATCTGTTATTTTGAGTAGGTCAAGTTTGGCTTTGTTGGAGGCTGCAGCACTGACCTAGAATGACCTAGTCCCCCTTTTTTCTTTTTGCTGTTCAGCTATAAAGTAAATTCAGAAAACACACACACACATATACATATATATATATATATTTTTTTTTTTTTTCAGAAATAAATTCTCTTTATTTTAAAGTTGCGACATGTACCAAAAGCAGATGCCAAAAGAGAATTGTTAGCAATTTCAGGTTTTAAGCCAAACTGTCTTTCAAAGCTATATAAACAGACATGTTGAGTTTAATGAATCTTTTCAACTTTACATCTCCCTGCCAAGAGTTAAGATACTTTTGCAGGCACTTCAGCCATCTTTCTGTCAATGGTGTCTCTCAGCAGAATACAAGAAAATATGTATGAGATTTCCAAGTGTTCAAATTGAAAAAATAAAAAAAAATAAAATAAAAAAAAGAGAGAAAGAAGAAGCAAAGGTTATGTCTTTGCAGTGTCTTGATCAATGTGGTCAGCTTTACCAATTTTTCTGCTGTCAGCGTTTCTTCTCGCTGGTCTCCATGCCAGATCCATTCCCAAGAGCTGCCCAGTCACCGCAGCACCAGTGGCCCTCCTGGAGGTCCCCCTTTGCCAGCCTTCGCTCCTGTAGATGCTTGGGCATCCAGGCCTCTCTTCATCAGCACTACTGAGCAAATGGCAACTTTTCAAGCTGGTAGCTGAGACAAAAAATACTGGGACGCAAATAAAACCAGAAAAATTGTCTGGCTTTATGAAACCTTTTCATTCAATCTAAACCAAAATGTTCTGATTCATTTTGGAAGGCTTTGTAATAAGACCTGTAATATCTTTTGAGATTCTTTAATAAGAATCTTCAATAAGAGTTCTTAAGTACTGATTTCATAGGAACTCAGATTTTTTTTTTTTTTGGCAAACACTTCAGCTATTTTTCCTAACTTTCTGCAACCTCAGACACGTGGAGTTATGCTTACAGTAGCCATTTATTGTTAACCTCTTTCTCTGTTAGTGAGTGATCCTTCTGGCAGGAAATAAAAATGGAAGTGACAGCATTGGACCTAAGCAGGTTCTGCCACTGCACAGCTAAGTCCGAATATTTATTTTTGCTAATGAGGCTTGTGTTCAGACTTAGTATCTGTCACCTTTCTATTAAAAAAGAAAAAAAAAAAAAAAAAAAGTGAGATGCCAGGAACCAGGGAATTAGCTGGTTTTCATTTTGTTAGGCATGAAATTTTAATTAATTTTCTTTAAAAAAAAAAAAGGAAAAAAAAAAAACTCTAAAAATCAATTTCAAATTCAGAACAACAAAAGCATAAGGGTACACAATATTGGTTTGGATTGCAACATGGTTAGAAATTATTTGCAAAGGATTACTTAATTCAGGTCAGAACTTCAAATTATTCTATAATCAGGGATCTGAGATTTTAATCTGAGATCTGTTCTGTGCAAATCATACTCTTATCTCGAGCCAGATTTGTAGCCCAAGATGTTGACGCTAATTTAAATATTTCAAAATAAACACAAGCATTTTACTTATTGTTACTTTCTTAAGTCAAACATTTTCAGGCTATTGTTTATGAGGAGGAATGACACTTTCATTTTCCTTCCTCACCCACCTTGTTTAAAGAAAATTTTCCTCAATTTTTCTTTCCCAACTGTTTTATTTTTCCCTTTTGAAAAACAGTGCTAACTGTTAGACTGGAAAAGTTGCATATCACTCGTAAATATGCAGGAATTTTAAAACAACATCCCTATATAAGTGAAACAAAGGTAGGAAAAAATATGGAAACAAAGACTGTTATCTCTGAAATGAGGCAGAATGGTGTTTGTGTCCACTCCTCATATAAAATACTTTAACTGGTGAAGCTGCAAAAATAGTGACCTTTGATGACACAAGTTAGGAGTTACTACAAGTCAAATCCATTCTGAGAATTTTATGGGCCTAAGAAAGTAGCCTCTTACTGTGGGCTTTTCTTGAAGCAAAGAAAAAAGTTTCTGTGCATTGTTCTTTAAACTTGGAGGGAAATGCATTCAAAATTTTGCCACTTTAGTTTTCCTGGACCAAACTGCTGACTAAGCAAATGTGTTGGACACATTTTTGCACCAACCACCCTCTGCTATGTGCCGAAGGCTCCCTGATCAAGATGTTGGAGAACCATGTCTTTGGAATGAATCCACAGAAAACAGGATGCCTGCTTGTCTTAATGAGCTGATAAGAAAACACATATTCAGCCTATGCCTTGAGTCTCGCTTCTCTTCTGGGCTTAGGCTGCACTTAACAAAGGCAGATGGAGGCAGCTTGGTGCTCTGTCCTTCCTACTCTCAGAAGGATTTTCCAGGAAGGTGGAAAATGTGGCTTTGAGGCAACTCCAGCTGAAAAGGGTACTGGACGTGGGTTTCCCTTATTCTGCAGAACAGCTCTGACATTGAGGTATTGGAGGCTAGAGAAAGAGGAGTCACGTAGAGTACCTTACTGCTGAAATAGTGGTTAGGCACTTTCAGGAATACAAAGCATATGTCCAAGGCTTTCAGGACTATAATTCTGTATTTATCTGCCAAAATTGCGTTCAAGTCTTTTTGGCTGTGATGTGTTTTTCTCTTTAGGCCTCAGTATTTCCATACCTCCAAGAATAGTCACAGTACTTTTCTTCTTTATTCAGATAGCGAGAAAATAAATTCATCAGAGCTTGCAAAAACATTGATCTATTGCGATAACCTGGGCTCTCCAATGTAACTCTTAATGGGATATGGTTGAGGGTCTAATTTCATGTCTTTCCTGAGACTTACAGCAGCAACAGCACCACCGTGAATAGCCATAGCACAGAAATACCCTTGAAAATTTAGAATGTAACTTGGGACAAGTTATTAACAGATTTTTTCTCTTAAAGCATTTGGGCAGTGCATGGAAAAAGCCAATAACTCTGTTGAAAGGTAGTGGTGGTAAGGGGATTTACAGTGAAGTAGGCATCGCTCATCTGTCCCAGCTGGATTAGAGAAACAAGGGAAACACAAGTCTACACAGCAGTCTGCTTTAATCCATCATTCCATTTTATGAAGCATCAAACACCATTTTCACCAATTAGCACTTGATAGCAGTTAAGAAAGGACCACAGGGTTATTTAAGAAAAGCCAACAACCTATTTCATAGTCACTGACTCCTCACTTGTCAGCAGGGCTCTTGGAGGGCTTGGATAGTACCCAGAAGTTGCTGAGCTATTTGAGGAAAATCGTGTAAATCTATAATCCAGTGGTAAATCTGAAAGATAGAAATATACCACATCTGATTAGCAGCACAGTCCATATCACATAAAAAATAAGCCTAGAGTGAACAGCAGCGTTTCTTAAGCCCTTGAGCTGTTTGCTCAAGGTATTAGAACTCAATCAGATTGCATGATTACATATTTATTTGACATCTTCATCTGTCCAAAGACTTTCAGAGTTTACTCAACTGCAGTAAAGGGTATTCAGCTCCTTCATTGCTGAAATAATGCTAGTCATAGAAAATGATTAAAATGATTAGACCAATGCTTAAGAATTAAACAAAATTCTTCATTAGCCGAGATGGAATTTTCCCACTAAAGCAGTTTCAAGTTCTTCAAGTTACCTTCTCTTTTATCTCAGCAGTCTACTCATGTGGGCTACATTTAAACCTTTTTTTATTATTATTTTTTATTTTTATTTTGTGTGTGTGTTGGACTATTGTAGCAAGATTCCCAAAAGGCACCCACTCTTGAACTTTCTTGCCATCCACTGTTAACACCATCAGTTTGTGTCAAATGTTCCTAGAAATGTGCACTTGTAACTCGGCATACTCATCACTTCCAGTCCATAAAAAAACACTGAATGCATTTAAATAGTTCTGAACAGTCAAAGCTTTCTTTTCTGTATTTTTTTTTTTAAAGTCTTTACTGCCAGCAGTGACCTCCCCCTCTTCCCTTTATAGCCAGGAAACTGATACTTCTCATACTTACCTCTTATTCAAAGCTCAAGAAACCAAATTAAAAAACACACATACACACACAAATAAAACTTTATTTAACCATATTCAAGTTACACTCCTAGTAAATGAAAAAAAAAAAAAAAAAAAGCATAGTTCCCTGCTAAGTCTGATCTTTTTTTTTTTTTTTTTTTTTTTTTTTTTTTGCTGTTGTTGTTTTTGTTATTTGTTATTTGGAATACATTTGGGCTGATGGTATCCAGTTACTACATGCTATAATATTTTTTGCACTAAGCTGCTTTTGTGAAACAGAAAAATACAATCTTAGAAGTTTTGGCAGAAACAACAGGAAGTTTAGCTCTGTTTCACCAGCAACTCATATGCAGACACCAGGTTAGCATCCAGATCTGCAACTTTAAGACCATATTAAATACAGCTAAAGCAAATAAATCAGTATTTAGATTCAGCTGATATATCAGATTCAGTCTGGAATAAAGTAGGAATGGGAGGAGAGTTGATTGCAAGTGAATTACACTTTATTAAGTGGGCTACTTCAACTTGTCAAAGAAGTACATTATCTCATCTGTCTTAGTCAAAGGATTCTCTAGAGCCCTTTCTGAGCATGGCAGAACAAGCAGATGTTTTTAGCATACTGAGGGCCCAGTGATGTTACCAACTGCTGAGTCTGTATAAAAATTAAATGCCATACAATTATTCTCTTAAAAAAAGCGTTCACTATCTTTTTATACTAGCAGTCTGGAGTCTCCCAAAAGTAGTTTAAGCAAAGCAACATAAATGGGCCAGATGTGCTACAGGTTTGCTTATGTTGAAGAATCACAGAATCACAGAATGGTTTGGGTTGGAAGAGGCCTTAAAGACCATTTAGTTCCAACTGCCCTGCCATGGGCAGGGATGCCACCCACTAGATCAGGCTACCCAGTCCAGGCTGCCTCGTCCAGCCTGGCTTTGAACACCTCCAGGGATGGGGCATCCACAACCTCTCTGGGCGACCTGTGCCAGTGCCTCACCACTCTCCAAGTAAAGAATTTCTTCCTTATATCTAATCTAAGAAAGGAAGAAGTTGGATCAAAATGGTAATTTTGTCGGTATGTTATGGTAAACTAGCTTTAAACAATCAACTTAAACACCGAATAAATTGTATATACAATGCACAAGACCCCGACTGAGCATAATCACGTTTTTACATATTCAAAACCCAGTCTGTCCATTTAAATATTGTTTTTGTCTGAGGAAGATGATTCTGGAAAATGAACAGAAGGTATCCATATTCAACAACATTGTCTAAGGTACCACTGAAAGTTATGTGAAGCATAAAACTGATACTATTTTTCACCCATTAAGCAGATTTTGTCACAAACGCAGGGAAATCTTCCTGTATTTCCAGGTTTCTTTTTGTCAATTATTTCATTTGCTGCATCTGCTGCATCTGTTTTGCCCCTGAGGATGGAACGTTTCATACTATTGCTTTATTTCAGTGTGATATATTTATGAGAAAGCCATAGACTGACCCAGAAATATGTACTTGGAGTCCTAGTGGCTATAAATAATACACAGTGAGGAAGAAAGATAAATAGACAGGGAAAGAAAAAAGATGAATTTTACTGGGGATATGTAAAATTTAAGAAAAAAGGGAAATCCAGAAAATGTCACTGATAAAGAGTGCTGTAAGCTCTTTTAGAGTAAGTTCTTTAAAAACTCTGCAACTGCAAATAAATTGCTGTTGCCTTGGAAGGCAAAGGTCTCACGTGAATTGTACATGAAAGCTCAGTCCAACTTCTCTGGACGTAAGTGGCAATCGTAACACTAATTTCAGCAGTACTGGCTCATCTACAAGGAACTACAGTAAAGAGTTTGCCTCCTGGACATTTGTATTTTGCAATTAATTTTGTATCGAGTTTTATTTTATATTATCACTGATGACACTCAGAAGAATTGAGCATCTCAGTTTTGCTAAACCGAAAGGCATGCATAGGCCACAGCTTAATACAACAAAATAAAACAAAACAGCATTTGATAATAAAACAAATCTCAGTTAAAACAACAACAAAAACAAACAAACAAAACCCCAAACAGGTGCTTATTTCCAAAATGGCTGATTTCCCAGTGGTTTTGCCAGTAAATTTCTTCAGGTTCTGCTACCATACATACTCACAACTACTGCTGTCCTGGCAGACCTTTACACTTTAGCACCCCCTTCTCATCCAGCCCTGAGGGAGAGCTGCAAATTAGGAACAGGTGATGTACCCGGTCCTCTCTTACAATGGGGCTCTGATCAGTGCTAACCTACACTGATAATGGAGTCAGCACAAAATTCATCTACTATTGCTGCTCACCTAGGAAAACAAAAATCAGACCCAAACAAACTAAACAGATTGAGGTTGGAAGAAAGAACTAACTGACTTTACTCAAAGAGACTGGGTGGGGACCGAAATCCTGGAAATTTTCTGTCATTTGTTGGTAATTCCACAAGCCACATTTTGTTCCTAAGACAAATAGGATACTCACTTTTGGAGCCAAGCTTCCTAAAAGCCACGCATGGAGGTTCTCAAGGTCTATGTTTCTATATCTACAGCAATTTTAGTTACTAGATGTACCCTCCTGAATTTCTTTCCTCCCACACCAGAGCCTGAGTGTAACTGAGTGATGAACACTGGTTGGTTGCCTTTGCAACACTCAGGCAGAGCTCCTAGCATTTTCCAATGACTTGGGCAGTGTTCATGGGTTGCATGCCTAGCCTGACCACAAAAGGTCACCAAAGGACTCCTACCCAGCCCTACCTTGCTTGCAGGACTCCAGCAGCCTTGGTGTAAATAAAATGTCAATGATGACGTTTGAACAGTAGCCACTGCCAGGCCAATTCCAGTTACTAAGATGCTGTATTCCAATTATTAAGATCCAGCTATTAAGTGGCATTAATTACAACACTGTGCTCTGATGTTTATGCATATCCATATTCACACATGTTCTTAGGTGATATGGATAGATTTATTTCATACTTACTAAGTTGACAATGTCTCAGTGTCTGTGTGCTATTTGGTTAGTGTAAGCCAATGAATGAATGCCAAAAGCTTTTATTGGAAGAAAAATTAGAGTTGTAGCCACAAGGAAGGAAGAGGAAACCACAAGAAGAAGGGAAAACGTAATATTCTAGATGAGTGATCAGGAAAATATTTGAGTAACTGACTGGAAGACAACTATAATCTAATCCAGACATAGGCCTGCTTGATAAACTCAGTACTCACGTCTAATCTTTTTTCTTTTTTTGAGATTTACTTGAATAAATAATACGTGAAACGCATATAATCTCAACTAAGCTCTTTAGGTGGAAGATATTTTTTCCTATTAAAAGCACAGTCCAAGACTGAAACAGAATTCTCCCAAAACACACGGAAGAAATGTCATCAAGCATTTCGCAATATTGACCAGCAAAAGGAGAGCAACATTTTTTAATCATGACACCATAGCAGCGTCCCCGTGACGTGTGCGAAGCCCTGCAGAACTCCCCACTCCCCTCCCTTCCTGGAGGTCAGTCGGCAGGGCTGGAGCCAAGCGCTGCAGAAATCTCATAGTAAACAGGAGGACTGTATTCTTAACTGAGTCCAGATATGCTCTCCTGATTGTTACCACGGAAAAGACACAGGAAGGAAAACAAAAACCTCTTCAGCAATACCCGAGTTTTAACTTTAAAAACCTTTAAACTGCTTAATTGTGACAAAGCAAATGTAAAAGTGAACACAGAGCTCGACAACATGGCTCAGCATGCAGATGGTATAGCTATAGGGTCACTTCATCAACCAGTATTAATTCTCTTGCTTTTATAGGAATTCCAGTAATTTGCACTAGCTTAGGAACTTTCCCATAAAACTTTTATTGTATTTTTAAAATTACTGTTGAAGAAAAAGGAAAATATTTTCTTATTGATAACAATTTCTAAAATAATTTCTTAACAGAAGAATAAGCACAACTGCTACAGGCTGTGCTGTCAAGTGAACTACTCTGTGACTTGCCGCCCTGTAGGTAAACTGTAACAGGTATAGGGTCTTTTTAAAAATATTAAATATTTCTATCTCTTGACCTATTTCTATTTTATAATAATCAAAACAGCACTTGCAGCAAGACCCGAGTATGTGAGGGAGGGAGTGGGAGTGTACTAACAACAAAAAGAAAAAAAACAAAACCAAAACAAGGTCACAATTATATTTAACAGATAGCAGCTATTTTTAGCAAAATTTCCAAGGCTGATTTTCCTAAACAGGAGATCAGATGTTTGCTGTATTAACATAATGCTTCCCCATTCCTGAGGTCAGAATTCTTTCTACCAATTACATGAAAGTCACTGATGCTGTTTGCATACTCTGTGACTGTTAAGAGAGGAGGAAGAGGAGGTGTAGGATGGAGAGCATCTCTGCATGTCTTTGGGAAATGGGAGGGCTGGCAGCAGAGGCATATTCTAGAGAAGGAAGGTGATAAAACTTCTGAGTTTGGAAACAGCAGGCACTTGCAAAGGGCTATGTGAGCCAGTACAGTTTATTCCTGAGCATCTATGAATAAAGACTAATACTGATCTTAGTGAAAGTGCAGATTTGCTGCTTTACTTACCCCTGTTTAATAGCTTTTGCCAACACAGGTGTATTGGTTGAAGACTATGTCTGCTGCTCTGTCAGTGGACATTTGTAGCATGCCCTTGGCCTAAAGAAGCTATCCAGGGTTGTGCTGCTATCCAGGGTTATTCCAGGTTGCTGTTTTATCTCATCTAATGTGGAAGATAGTGAACCTGGAGAAATTACTGGTGGCCAGCTGCTCGGAAATGTGAAGCAGAAGCTTTACTGGCAGAGTGTTGGGGAGAAATCAGCAACATGGTGCTGGAAAGACCTTCCCACCTTGACTGTTGTGATTGCTTGTGGTGTGTAGTTTGACTGCAATTTTCAGAAGAGTAATGATTCATGTTACTTTGGGTCAACCTTATGGCTGAGGGACATTGACCCCTGCTTGAGCAAAACTGATGTGTGCACAGCATGCACTGAACTCGCATCTGAGCCTGGTAAAGTATGCAGGGAAAAAAAACCTTGGAAATTCCTTTGCTGTTTTAGTTTAAATGGTGAGTTTTGGAGATCCTTTGACAGAATAGTCCTGTGTAGATATTTGTTTGATCTGGAAGTGATCAAAATATTAGACTATAATGTTCTTAACTATCTAGATGAAGAAACCTAAAAAAAATAATCTTAAGAGAACACTGAGATCCCACTAGCAGGTGTTAGTCTTTTCCTGAAAAGTTCACTTAGGTAATTTGTTGGAATGACATCCTGGATGTACAACAGGTGGTAAGGGCTTCTGTTGTAAGCCAAAGCAGGTAGCCTGAAAACAAGGAGTTGTTTGACCGGACAGGCATTTCTGATGAAGGAAAAGAACTAAGTTGCATTTTAAGACTGTAAAGGCACGAGAGCTATATGAAGATAAAATGTGGTGATGATAAGCCAATGTACTCTCATTTTGAGGCAAACACAGCTATCATCCTCACTGTCTATATTTGGATTAGCGTTGTCACGTTTCCCTGTCCTGTAAAACAAATGGTTTATTTCCCTATTTTTTTCCCTCAGGATGGGTGAAAAACATTGCTTTCCTAAAGGTAAAAAGCCAAACAAATACACACACTAAGCTTTATAAGCAGTGAAGACAAAGCCTACATTGTTCTTTTCAATGCATTTCCATCTTAATCCAGAGGGAATAGGTTAGGCAACAATCCAGGGTACATAAAGGTTTCCAGCAACATTTTTCTTTTTTTAATATATGTGAGATTGCAGGTCATGTAAAATTCCATTCTAGTCAAAGCAGTCTTTCAAATACTTGATAGCTATTTGCACTGTTTTCCACACTCAAAAATTAGCAACACTTAGTTTTACCACCAGTGTTTTTAAAGAAGCAACCTAAAACCACCCCATGAGCCTGCGATCTAGTCAAAACCCAATTACAGCTTTAATTGCAGCCTGCAAATGAAATTATGCTGCTTGAGTTGAAGGATAACTTTAAAGTAGAAATGACTGAGTGGTTCCCCCTTTCTTAATGAGGTGCTCATGAGTTTTCCCTTTAATCTTTTAGAGGTGGCTGTGCTTTGACATCTCATGGAGCAGAATAGGGATTGCAGGAACATTTCTCTCAGTTATTGGCTAGGAAGTAATTTTTTGGGTTCTGCATGACTTGACACAGCCTTTGGGGCACAAGTCAACACACCTTTCTGGAAGAGCAAGGAAAGGCTGACCAAACTGTAATATGGAGAAAATTGTCCTTTCAATGTTCAAAATTACTACCAAGTAATTTGATTAATTCCTTTGTGAAACTTGTTCTCAGAAACTTTGGGGAATGCTGGGTCTTGAAGACTTTTTAAAAACTCTGATTTACTGAATAATAATTTGTTATGGTTGAAATGCAGTTTAGTGTTGGTTTCAGTTATATTTTGCAGCTGAAAAAATAAATGCATTATATTTGTCTGTTGTGTTGAGTGTATTTTTTTGTCTCCTAAATTAAGAACACTGAAACTATTTTCCTGGAAAAGCTGAATCAAATTTAAATTATCTGATGTTTTTCAATTTACAGACAGACTCAGAACAAGATGCTGCTAATACGTCTCTTCTCTCTAGTAAATTATCTTTGCTACCAATTTTTTCACTTGTGTCAAGACACCAGAACCAGAAGAAAAAAACAACAGAAATTGTGCTGTTATATGTTTAACATTTTTTTAAAAATGCATTTCTTTCATAAAAAGTGTTGCTAGAAAAATTTTCTCTTGGCAAATGCTCCTTATAGCAGCTAAGCCCCAAAGGAAATTTGAATCCTCAAAGTATTTTGTTAAAGTCTCTAAGATACAGCATAGATACATTCTTACTTGAAAGTGATAAATAAAAGCATGGTTGTAAGTTATGGCATTAGGTATAAAAGGTTACTGATAATTAACATGTAATTTGTAATATAGATACATCCATATGTTTAAGTAAATTTTATGCCATTATTGTATTATTTGAATAAGAGCATATAATTATCCCTCTGATTACAGGGAAGACTAATTTTAATAGGAGCTAGGTTTGACATTAAATGACATAATTTCAATGACAAAACATACAACTAATGTATTATGATATGGGTGATTTTTTTTTCTGGTTTTGTGTCAGTAACGATTACAAATGGTAACACTCAGGATATACAAGTTATACATGGTTGCATGCTTAAATTCCTGACTTCCATAGTAATAATAAATTACTCAAGGACATTGACCATTCAAATATGAACTGAATGCAAATTGCAGCCAGCGTGTGACAGGCAGACCCATGTATCTGCGACCCACACTTTGCCAGCTCCAGTGTCCCAGCCACAGCTGCCTTCTGCTTTCCATTGTGCAGATAATTTGCAACTCTAAGCAGAAACATGAACTCCTTTGCTATGGTTCACTGGCAATTTCAACATTATATTTATACAGCAAGCAAACTGATGACTCAAACTCCTGCAGAAGGAGGCAGGGCATGGGTCCGTAGGCTTCTTTAAAGAGACAGCTTTTGGCAAATTAAAGCAGAGATTTTTCTCTTGTGCTAACCAATTGAAATAGCAATAAGGCATTAAGAAAAACTTATGGGAAACATATGATAAGACGTGGTATGGCTTGCAAAATTTAAAGAAATGATTCACATCTCCAGAGTGTGAAGAACTGTGTACGTAAGACATTTACCTTTGCACTAATTCTTTGAAATGCAACTGAGTTGAACTGCTACACTGCTCAAATTTCAGTTCTTACTTACAGTAATTTCTTATTGATAAACCTCACCATTCAGAGGTTATAAGAGAAGTTCAGGAATTTAGGTTATCAATCATGAAAAAAAAAAAAAAGTTTTACTTGGGTTCTCCTTACCAGGATTTAGGGCCCACTTTCTCAAGCTTTTCTTTGCAACAAAGGACGAAACAAACTTACCAGAATTCCCTCATAAACTCTAAAACTCAACAGTTACTTATTGTGGAATTTTTTGAAGTGGGACTTTTAAAAAAAAAAAAAAAAATTCCCAACCATGAAAAATTCAAAGTAAAAGCCTGAAATATGCATATAATTCTTGGGATCACACAATCACTAATCAAATATCAGTCTGAAATGATAGCACTGGCTGGTGATTTTACTGACTTTTTCTACAAAAACTTGCTCAGTAGCTAAAATATGATTTGTTTTTGATATCTTTCGTAAATCAGAAGGATCTTTAGTTAATGTTGGAATATCTAAATGACACAGACATCATGTACACAGACATCTGTAGATTTGATAAAAAGGCCACAGAGCAGCAGTCGCCTGCTTCTTGAAGGTACCATTCGGATTATACAGGTATGACAGATAAGAGCATCTGCCTCTACTTGGCTCAAATCAAACTTTCTGAAATTGAGGATAGTGTATTAGATGCTGTTGTTTATACTAAATACTTTTTTTTTCCAGACATATCCCTACACCTTTCAATTTCCATGTGTGATATAAAATATAACATTCCCATGGTAATGGATCCTGGTTTGGAAAATTTGGTTTACAATATCATTGTGCTTGAAAATGCCAAAAACTCTGAGTGAGCTATAAACGAGGAGAGATTCAATAGCAGAAAAGTGAAGAAACAGATGGACTTGTGAATGAGGCATTGAGAACAGGAATAGGAGTGTTGGCTTCTAATATTTTATAAACCATTTACTGTCAATATAATAATGAATTCCTCAGCTTTCAAATTCTTGAGAAAAATCTTCCTGCTTACTGAAAGTGGGAAGGAGAATTAGGTCATAAATGAACTACGAAGTATTCAGAAAACTTTCAACTTAGCTCATTTCCTCTTACTATTATGACAATATAGTGATAGTGCTGCTTTTCTGTTACACATTTTTAATATCATCTTACTGTCAACATTATAAGAATTTAAATTAAGAGTTTTATTTTATCTTTACCCGATTCCCTTTCCAAAATGAGGAAAGTACACAGAACTCATTATAGAAGACCCTTCCTGTCCTTTAGGCAATTATAATGATAAAGAAAATGTTTTTCATGCTCAAGGAAAATGACAATTCCTTTTCAATGACTGTCAGGGGAGCTTAAATGACAAGCTGTGATGCAGTAATCTACAATCCTACTAATATTTTGCTTGGTAGATATGTGATCAGAATTCAGAATTTCTGATACATCTTCGAATGCAACCCCCTTTTGGGTCAGATACTGAATTTTCAACTAAAGATCAGGACAAATGTGTAGAAGAATAACTACATTCATACAGCACAGAAAGCTAATGAAGAATGAAGTGGATTATTTTTCACCAAACTGTCGCCTTGCTAATTACACACACGGTTAGTGTATATGCTCTGTTATTTTATACTTTGAATAGCCCAAAATTGCAACAGCAGCATTCCCTGGGAAGCCCTTTTCCTACAATGCTCTTTGGTAAGCATTTAGTTGTTCCCTTTAGTTATATGTGTAAATTCTTTAGGTGAAACCATTAGAAGGCATCTGCACCAAACTCACAAGAGGTTAGTGAAAAAAGAGAACTCTAAAAGTTGTTTCTATTGCAATTTCTCAGTCCAGATCTACAACTTATTTTTATATTTTTTAACATACTTCCTTATCTAAAAAAAAATAAAATTGAAACAAGCTCAAAGAGCTTTATTAATTCAAATTAATTTCTGATAATTATTTCAAGAGAATTCTCATAATTTTTGATGAAAACTAAGTGATTTTTGTAAAACACCACTAGTATTTACTTCTTTTGAATAATGTTGGTTATTTTTTTGAATAATAATATTTTTCAATGAAGTTTTTCTGGAGAATTATATCAGGCTGTTCCTTAAGTACAAATACATATTGCATCCAAACAAGAGTCAAGTGTATTTTAAAGTTATCCTAGCAGCAATTGCTTGGTTTTCACCGAAGACTTTTGCAGATCACACTCTGTTAGGATATTCATTTGTATGTGGTCCTGCCTACTGCTTGTATGGACATCCAGAGCTCAGGTTGGACATTGCTAACAGTGAAGCAGGAGTGAGCCAACAACTTGAACAAGGTTGCCAAACATCTCCAAGAACAAAGCAGCTGCTTGCCCACCTGGTGGCCAAAAGCTCTACCCACATGGTCAGCACAGTGCAGCTGCACATTTGAGCTCAGAGGATCTTGAGGAAGAGTCTGTGTTTGTGCATCTTGGCAGAGGGAAGTCCTCTGCTAGTGATTAAAATGCGTGAATAGGAAAGGAAAAGCTGGGGCGCAACAAACTCACATAACCCGTTTGAAGCTCTTCTAGTTATTCCAAAATAGCTGTAGCTAAGCTATGACTTAAAACTGCAGCCAAAAACTTCAGGGCTTGGCAAAGTGGGGGCTCTAACTGCTTGCTGTGACAGGAGTGAAACAAGGTATTGAGAGGAGTCAGGAATGCCTCAACATCCATAATAATGAACATCTGCGTTTAGCACAAACAAACAAGAAATACCTCTCTCTGTAAGATACCATAGATGTTCTTGTACATTCAGCTTTGAGGTTGTTTTCAAGCACATATCTGCAAGTTAAAATGTTAATTCTCCACTTGCTGTCCTTTAGCTTTGGGGTATAAGTTTCTCAGACACTGGCCCTTGCCCCAGTGCCAGTCAGAAGCAGTGTGAGAAGGCACACAGCATCCTTCCTGATGGAAGCACAAGCTTTGCAGGCAGCTCCATAGATGATAAAATGAGAAGGAACAAACAGCTATGCTGTTCCTGCACTTCAGTCAATAACTTCCACATATATGACTAATGTTCTCACACTTTCATTTGTAGCTGGGAACTTCTTGATAAGCTTGTGGTCTACAGCATTTGCTAGCTGTGCAGAATGAGCTATGGTTTAGCTGGTGGGAAGGAGGATTTTCACAGAACATAGCTAACCCACATATTTCCTCTAGGCCAACACTTTCAAAGCAAACTACAGAAGGGCTCTGGAAAAAAAAATAATATTAGAAAATAGTTTTACAGAAGTTACCTCTCTTCTGGCAATTTCCCTTGGTATATTTGGGCTTTGTACCTCTAGGCTGAAATATGGACTGCAATACAGTAAATATCAGAAGCATATATAAATTGTGGCACTATATGAGTTTTCTGTTTTGAGATATCCTTATAAGATATTGAGATGCGTAGAATGTGGTTGCAAGGAACAGGTTTATCACATATTCTCTTATAGAAATAACTGCTTGGCAAATCTGAAATCTTCTCCCAGAAGAACTTTGTATACACTAATCATGTGCCTGCAGTCGGCTACAGGTGCTGAGCAGAGGGGTTAGTAAACTAAACTATTGCTGTTGTCTTCACAGAGCTAAGCACCTCATTCATTTTATAATTTATTTATTCCTTTAGATATGGTGTATCAAAGTCCAGTAAGGAAAAATAATAGATTGAGAATAGATAAATGGAAGATCTTCCCCACCTCTTCATACTCAACTGATACGTACTGCAGTTGCAAAGCTAATTGCAGTATTACGGATGCAGTTATTGCTGCAAACCACACAAACTAGTACATAGCCCCTTCAGGGATAAACAGTAGCAAAACCCAGAAGATTAGTCATAACTGTACCTTTGGCACAACCTTGATGGAAGAAAGGTAGAAAGTCTGAACTAATTTCATTTCTCAATTAGCTGATTTTTTGGGGAACAAGATATTGCTTGTAATGGATTTTTTTTTTTTTTTTTTCGGATAAGGAGTAGCTTTCAGGCTCTATCTCTGTCCATTATGATGCAGTTTCAAACACAATACATGAGAGAGGGGGAGAGAGAGAGAAGCACAGTCCTAGGCATTCTTGGCTTCATTACATTCTTGTGTTTGTTCATATCCATTTAAACTGTAATGGGATAAGGGAGCTGATAAGGAAGAATAAGGAGCCAGATCAAAGAGAAACACATTTTGAAGTCTAAAACAACACAAGTAGTTTTGCATGTATTTGTTTCCAAATGTAGCTCACCACTGAAAGGAGAAAGCACAAAGTACTGGGGGGAAATCCTGAATTCCTGAAATCAAAATTCAAGAACTATTCTACCATCTGTTAAATATTGCATCCTGTTTCTAATTAAGCAGACACTAATATTTGCAGACACAAACAACAACAAAAAAATAGTGTAGCAGAAAACTATTAAAAACATAAATATCAAAGTAATTGACAGACATGTCTGTTACTTGTCGTGTGACAGGAACAGAGTATTTTTGAATGTACTTTGGATACATGTAATCTCAAAAATCAATCAATGCTATGACAAAGTTAACGTGAATACTACATGTCCGCTAGGGAAAAAATAAAAGTCTTCCTTACCTGCTATTGCTTCAAGACTAGGGATTGCAATAGTGCTGTAAGTGCTAATGCATTTACAGGACCATGTGCGAACTAAGGTTTCCTCTGCATTTTCCAGGCCTGGCAATCTGTCCATGAAGAAAGAGCCCCACTGTTTAGATATATGGTAGGGAGCTTTAGGCTGATGTCCCTGAAATAAAAATAAGTAAATATATAAATGTACAAAAACCATAAAAATCTTCCTTGTCTATCCAACCACAAGCATTAGTTTAAGAAGTCTGACTTTCTGGGAAACCTATGTTGCGTATCAGGAACAACGTGGCTTAAAAATGCTGTAAAACAGAACAATAACAATCCTACTCCTATACAGCCTTGAACTCAGGTTTACATAACTTATGGATTTCCTAGGGCATGAAAGTCACCTTTTGGCGAATATTTGGAGCACCTGAACAGCTCAGTACAGCTGGGAACTCTTCCCACCAGAAAGGAGTGACTCTATAGGATGTTGAATGGTAGATGGAAGAATTGTGAAAAATGTAGTAGTATTTCACCTGTGGCCTTTTACATGTTTCTGAGCTGGTGAATGAGAACAGAGTCACAAGATCCATGGAGAGCCATTCAGTTCCCTAACAAACTATGAAAAATGATTTTTTTTCCCTGTATATTTTCAGTAAACAACTTCAGACTCATTATGTTTGAAAGAGAGTGTTAAAGCAGCATTGGGAAAATCAATTTTGTTTTTGCAGTTCATCTTGAAACCCGCTATATATTGCCATGAGCAGCCAGAAAAAGCTCCAGGAGGCCTCTACAGAGAGATTAAAAAACGGAAAACAAAACTGCAAACCACACTGCAGAAAATCTGTTAAAGTCATTTGTGTGTAGTCATTTTCAGGATAGCAAAGCAAAGAACAGATATCCTAGTGTGTGCCTCCACATTTGTGAACTTTTGTACTTTATTTTCCATTTAACCCCTTTCTTAGTAGTTTTGAGAAATTGCTGGAATAATTTGTATTTATGACAGGAATCTGTGGCTTTTGATCACAACAAAGCTGTTGATCCAGACAAAAAAAAAAAAAAAAAAAAAAAAAAAAGTTAGTAAACACAGAACAATTGTTTCAGTGATTTTGGGGATGAGAGTTGGAAAGTGATTTGGACAAATATAGATAGTGTTTTCTGTCTTCTGATGTAAATATGTAATGAAGCTTGGAAAAGCTTGGCCAAAACATATCTTTAATTTCTAAAATATCAATTTTACTGTTCTTCAGGAACAGTCTTTTTCTTTCTCACTTAGGAGTAACATAATACTTTTTTTTTTTTTTTTTTTTTTTAAAATCTTATCTTGCCATGCAAATCCCAGGACTTCACAGAATTTATAGTCAAATGTAGATGCTATACTGAATTAAAATTATTTGCCAGCTGGATGACACATGCAGCTGTTAAGGTGATTAATTAAAAAAAAAGCAAACACCAAAGCCCAATACTGTCCCACACAAACGTTTGTACAAAAGAAAGGGTCTTGTTTATTGACAAGAGAAAAAAATCTGCTTTTTGAAATGAGTGATTGGTTCAAAAGGCAATTAAAATCACAGTCAGAGGAAATTATTATTATTTTTTTTTCCCTTCAGATATGTGATACTTAAGAGTAGGAATTTCTTACTTTTTAAGGAGGAGGAAGATAAACACAGTATTTATAACTCATGCCCTTAATAAAACCAAGCACAGACATGAGCACTGTCATCAAGTACCCTGATAGAGAACTCCTAATGTTTTGCTGCTGGCTTATTTCCACATGTTTGGTAGCAAGGCTATATCCTCATCTCAAATCTGATAAAAAGTTGTCAAAACTTTGCCCATAGACTTAGAGGCATCTACTGTCACTCCCTTTGTCATTACTAACTGCTGCCTAGAAGATGTCTGTATCTCACCTGGAGTACACATAGCCCACATAGCAAGACAATGTGCCACAACGTCTATATATCTGCAAAATCAGACATAAGTTCCCTGGTAATATCCCTACTCCCCACACACCTGGAGATACATGTTCAACAGCAGGGTTGATGAGCTCTGGAAGGTCCCCCAGCCTCTCCTGTAGGCCCTCAATGTGGAGTTTACTCTCCTTGTAGCGAGGCAAGTCCTGAGAAGTGCTATGCACCCCCTTCTTTCATATGTAAAACCCCCAAAGATGTGGTTTTGCTCTTACAAATACTGGTCAGACAGCAGGTGGAAGTTAGATGTTGATTATGTCAGATCAGGGTACAGAACCTCAAAGACTATGTCTAGACATCAGAGAATAATGATGGTACAACTGTTCCACAAGACCCAAAGATTTCCACTAAATTAAAGCACTTACTATCCCTTACTAGGGATACTTACTATCTAAAGTACTTACTATCCCTTACTAGGGATACTTACTATCACCTTTACTTTATTATCTGCAGAGAAATAGGGCCTGTTAACAGACCAGACAGCTTCAGCTAATGGGACCCTTGGGAAATACTGATTTGCCAGCTTACCAATGGCCTGTAGAAAATTGAAGTGGGCAGGGAGCTGAGCTCTGAAGTTTTACTCTGTTTGGTAAAGAAAAATAGATATAAGGGAGATGGGAGTGAAAAATCAAGCCTAAAAGCAGTGTATGTTTAGTATGTTATTTTTTTTTTTTTAAAGGCGTTATTTAAATAGTGATTTGCTGTCTATGCCAGTGTCTTTGTACCAAGCAGGGGACACTAAGATTACTTTACTCATTACCATAGACTGTACTCTGATAATGGGTGGCACCGATGGCTGTGTGCTTTGTGCCAAGGTAATAAAACCACCACTGACTCTTAGTGCTAGTAAAAACAATGCTTAAAATACAGTTTTGCCTGTATAACGGCAAGTATTTGATGTGTTTCCACCAGCACAGCTGTGCTGGTAAGACCCACAATGAACAGATGCACCTGAGCAATACAGCCATGCTGCGTTAAGGACACTGTGTTAAGGGCATTGCTTTAATTGGCTGGGCTTTACAGCAGCCCACCAGGTTGTTCCTGAAAGTACCGTTAGATTTGTGGTGAAGATAAACAGGAATATAGAGATGAACAGAGCCAAGAGGCCCAGAGCAATTGGCCCCTGGCTGAGGTCACTCAGAGGAGTCCTGGAAGCTCAAGGGCCTGACCTCCCTGAAAGCTGCTAGGTAATACTGTATAAATTGGGTTTGCCTTCTAACTGCAGAAATATTGTCTATTTCTGCCACTGTCTTCTTCTCGTTTTACTGCATTCATTCCTATAACCCCCCTTTTTTTTTTTTACATGCTGACTATCTCCTCTGTAATGATTTCCCTCGAAATCCTGGGATGAAATCCAGCTTTTCTTAGAGTTTTCATTGATGAAATTGATCACACATTTATAGAACAGAAGGAAAAAAACAAAGCCTCCAGCCAAGCAAGCAAACCCCCAAATCTGGGGGGAATCTAGTTTCAACACAATGCTTGTTTTTTGTTTTGTTTTGTTTTTCCTTGCATGCTGCAATTCACTTAGGAGACGATAATTGCATGAATAGTTTTTAGTCTGCAATTCTCTTGCTCATTTGGTTATGACTCATACATTCAAAAGAACTGTAGTTGTTTCCATAATTTCACAGTTGTGTGTATCTGGCTTATATCAGGCATTTAACTGAAGTGGAAAAGACAAAGACTGTTAATGAAAATGGAAATTACTAGGCTCCCAGTCTGTGTGCAAGGGGGTTGTTTTGTTCCCTCTCTCTGTTAGTGATGAAATACCAATCACGCAACTGAAAACAGTTTTTTTTGTTATTTCTTTCTGAAAAATGCAATTGCAAATTAGAGGCAATACTCCATTTATTTAATAATATTTTGTGAAGAATGATAGAAGGGAGGATTGTGTCTTGAATTAAATTTTTAGTCCATCTCTACACACACAGCGTGGCATGCAAAATCTGCAATAGTATTTGTTTTTGAGAAATGAATGAGAAGGCTAATGAACAGTACTAAACCTAGTTTGCTGCTGCCTAGTTTTCAAATAATACCTGACTTTGTTCAGTCCTTTGAGTTGGCTTTCCTCCCCTCCTAACCAAAGGGTTAATGGGAGAAGTTGATTAGGGGAATAAAAATAAAACTTTCCTGGGCTTGTAAAGGGAGTCTCTTCGAACTAGTCCAGTTAAGTTAGTAGCGTCCAGTCAACTGCAGAGATATGGATGTGACCTGTTGTTCAGACTCCAGTGAGCAGCATGGTAATGAAATAATACCACTGACCTACCACGGCCCCCTTGGTTCAGATTCCTTTAATCAACACAATTCATTTCTCCCTTGCTTACCCGCTGTCACTGGTAGCGGATGTAAGCTGACCAGGGGTTTTGTGTGGTAGAGGTGGTGTGTCCCTGAGATGCTGCCATCTGTTATCATGACTGCCACGGTTTTAGTGAAATGTCAAACACCTGTCTAAAAGCCTCAATTTCCTGGTTGATAACTGCAGCGATAGAGAAGATGGATCTTGTGAGGAGTCAGCCAGAGGTATTGCAACAAGATTAAAAAAAAAAATAATAAAAAAAAATCATCACCAAGGGCTTAGAAACACATCACTCAATAACTCTTGCTTTCCAGGAAAATAAACCTGTGCTGTCTGCTTGTTTAAATATATATGCTTCAAAAGCATGTATTGAACACACTTTAGAACCAATGGTTGACTTAAAAAAAAAAAAAAAAAAAAAAAAAAAAAAGCTAAAGCTTACAGAGATGTATGTTGAAAGATGCGATACACTTGAGTCTCCAGTCAGAGAAAAAAAAAGATTTTAGGAGGATAATGAGTTATTTTTACTACATAAATTAATTACACTGAATTATATTAACCTCTGTAACGCGGCTACTCATTGTTTCTCCCCCTTTTTCCCCCTCCCCCCTTTTTTTTTGAACTGAAGAACACATAAGAGACTTCACTTTTTCTCCCCCCCCCAGCACTTCAGGAAAAAGACTAAACATTAATGACTACATTTCCTTATTTTACTAAGTCAAATGTCCTTTGTTTAGAAATCAGGATAGTGGGGGAAAATATTAGATATGTCTAATATCTAATTAGATTAGATATCTAAGTAGATAACTTTAGTAAATGTATTTCCTTATTCTTGTTATTTGGGGGCAGGTTTGCAGAGGTCCTGTACTGAAACTGGAACTAGATTATAGTTCCTCAGCATGACACGCTGCAGGTAGAACTCTGCCATCTGAGTGCCGTTCCTTACCTGCTTTGTTCTTCAGCAGTGGACAGAAGGATAAACTGCAGTAACATTTCACCGAGGGACCATTAAAGACTGGCAGTAATGTTAAGAGTCTGCTTCTCAGCTGTGAGCCACCTGGAAATCTTATTATTTATCTGAGGTAACTATCAGTAGTTCCCATTTGACCAGTCTTAGGAACAGTTCCTCTTATCTGAGTGCAGCTGTCATAAAAATAAATAGCCTATGTGGGAAGCAGCAAATGAAGAGTTCTTTGTATATGTGGAAAACACAAGTAAACTGTATTTCAGAGAGAATAAAAGAGTTTTAAAACAACCTAGTAAAAATTACTGCAGTGACGTGCAAGGAAGTGTCACGAACTCAGTGGAGTTCAGGTGCTTGACCTGATAAGCTGCTGTGAAACACAGGGCAGGTTCTTATTACTAGATAGAAGACTGTTTTATGAATAAGGGAGCATATGTACAGATCTTTTTCTGAGATGTGTGAGTTATCTCAGGGTAATGAAGGCTCTGTGGCACCCATAGAATACTGAGCTGGTACAGGATGGTGGCCAGGAGCATGTTTATGAGTGATGCTGCCAGCAGCCTGGTGAGATAAGCAGCCTCGTGCTCAGTACAGGAGGCTTTTCTGTAACTTGCTCTCTTCTGTTCTAGAAAATATCTTAAAGGAACACTTACCTCATATTTTCCTTTCTTCTCCAAGGGCTCAGATTCGGTCTCTGCAGGCACCATAACTTTGTCCCCTAGAAGCTCCTCTAAGATGAAGACAGTTTCCCAGTTGCTATAGTGATGAGCTGGGAAAATATCTGAGTGCATGCTGTCACCAAAATAAACAACCTGTGAGGGAATCAGCAAATTAAAAGGTCTTTGTATATGAGGAATACACAAGCAAACTGTACCTCACAGAGAGAGAAAAAGAGCTTTAAAACAACCTAATAAAAATTCCTCTGTGTTTACGGTTGGCCATGACAAACACAGATCTTGTTAATGTCATAGTTTGGAGTTTTATCTTCAATTAGTTCAGTGAGGAAAAAAATGGCTCTGCATCCCCTCCTCTCTCTGGACACCCTCCAGGGGTGCCCGTTTGGGACTAATCCACAGGACAGCACTGAGATGTTTGACTGACAGAAGTAGCCTACCAGAAAGCAGTAGAAAAGACGAAAAGGAAAATGCACAGAGCAACTGGAATGCATTTTGGATGACTTTGGAGACAAGGGAGAACACAGAGTGTAATCTTGATGATTCAGAACTTTTCTGCACCCGAGTAGTAGCCTAACCACCATGGAAACTGGAGGCCACCTTTTCATTTATTTGATCTATTTCCTCAGGGAGATTGATTTTGTGATGATAATCTGATTCTCCACAGAACTGTAGAAATGCATGACCATGCACCCAGAATAAAACACCTTAGCTAGAAAGTTTATGTTTACCAATAAAAAAACTTACATACTCCTTCCAGTTTTGGACTGCAATGTTTTAAACTTTTAACTCATCAGGAATAGTATGATATTTTGGACTCTAGAACGGGGCCCATCATTACTAAATAATTGAGGAATAGTTGATTAACTGGAAGATGATGAAGAAGCAGGACACTTTAGTTGTAGTATATAACTCCTGCAGCTTTTGTCACGCACCTAAAGAAGTATCAACTGCATCCCTTACCTTTCTTTTAGTACAGGGAGTGCACACAGAACTTTTCACCATGAACAAGGCAGGAAATGTTATGCAGTGGGGAAGGTGTGGAGTAAGCTCACATTGTGCATTGATAGGCTATTGCTGTAATCATTAGTAATGAAGCAGAACAAAACAGTCAGCTTTGACGCATAATGGAATTACCCCACCCCAAAGCAGTGTATGCAGAACAAAAATTTGTGACTTATCACATCATTAACAGTAAAACAAGATTATCTGGTGACTTTTATACTGAAACAGGGTATTTTCACAAAGATTTGATCACACTTTTAACATACCTTGGGATCTAGCTTGCCAGTCATCTTCTTCAGTAGTTCATAAAGATGGATAGCATTACCTTGGGAATACCACCCCGGCTTGTCCAGTGATAACAGAGCCTCCTGCTCCTCGTCATTCTCTGGAACCAACCAGCAAAATTGCCTGCTGTTAGTAAGAGCAGCACGTGCTTCTGCATTTGTAAGATGTGCAAGAAGCTGCCTGTGCACAGCTTGGAGAACATAGTCTATTTTGACATGAAAACTGCTCCAGTGCCTGGTGAGAGGTTCGAGTCCTGGTACTGACTGTGGGCTCAGTCATGATGTCTGGTAGCTTGGAATGGCTTGTATACAAAGTGGCACTTAAGATGTGACCTTGCACACTATCTGTTCAGCAAGCAGGAAATAAAAAGGGGAGGAAGACACGTCCGAGTAAAGAAGCAGCTGAGCCTAATCTGCAAGGGCTACAGAAGAGCTGAGGAATCAAAGCCATGGGCTTTGCCTCCCACGTGCTACAACAGTGAAGGTAGAAAATCACACAGCAGACTGATGGAGGAGCTGCTAAAGACCTAAGAAGAAACATGAGATAGGACGGAAAATAACAACACGTACTTTTCCGACATGAAAATTAGTTGCTACTTTTAAACACTGACATAAATTCAATGAAACAGGCCGAGGTAGTTCTTTTGGGAATTAGCCAGCCTTAGATCAGCAAGTGCAATGAGCAGTTTCAGTAATCATCCAGTTTTGGGGAAGTGAACAGTATTACTGCTGGTGATGTAAACTTACCATATATCCAAAATGGCAACTGTCAGCAAACAGGAAGAATCGTTAGGATATGAAACTCCCAGGTTGTCCACTAACTGTGCCCCAAAGCAGCTGTATCTGTCCTGGTGCCCCTGTAATGTTATTACTCATCCAGATCCTTGTGCTATTGTCAGATGTACTCTTACCAGCTTCTTGCTGGAGCTCATATACTAGCCTTAGCAAAATGATAAATTATAAAAAATTAATCGGAAATGTTAATATTAATGTCTTTTGTCTGTCAATGTGGTTAAATGAAAGGGTCATTTTGTTATTCACTCTCAATCAAATATTTCTATTTTATTGGTTAGAAACCAATACAGTACTTTGTTCTGGCTTAGGCAGAACATCAAGACTTTACTCTTTCTCCTGCTTTACAGACTTCTTCAAAGTAATTCAGACATGTTATGGAGAAGACTTGAGACAGAGAGAACAAACTTCACTCAGTTAGAGATTTCTGAAAACTGAAATGTAGATTTTGGAAGAACAATGAAATGACAAGATGACTTTATGTTTAAGTGCACTTAAGATGTACATGGCATGGTAACATTGCTCCTTTTGAAGGAGAAAAAAAAAAGGAAAAAGAAGTGAAGAGATACAGGCAGCCTACCATCCTTTAGTATTATACATCTAAGAATTGGAATAATCACAGGATTTATTCTCAGGGAAAACAATTCTATATTAAGGGTGTTTTCTAAACTAGGAAAGAACAGAAACTAGGAAAAAAAGAAACACACAAAGAAATTCAAACTAGCAATTAGTGTAAAACTTGTGTGTAATTGTCTTTTCCTTTATTTTTCCTTCAGAAACCTAATGACAGTAAGTATAATAACATCCATGAAAAGAAACTTCCTCCATTTGACATTTCCTGGCCTTTAACTTACTTTTGATCAAACAACTTTTGATCAAACTGAAGTTGTCGAAGTCCAGAAAGTTTGTTTTATTTTCTCTGCATTTTTAGACATATTTTTAAGGCTGACTGACTAAGTAGACATAATTTTCAAACAGCATGGACATAGGAAAAGAGCACTTCTCAAAACAACGTTTTTGAGCTGCTACAAAAAGTTTCTTGAAATTTGCCAAAATTTCTGAAGCTATCACTGTCAATGACAATGATCTCTTCATTCATTCAGTCAGGAAATTGTAGAGAACAACTGAGGCATTAATAGAAGGATTTTTAGAATAACAATATTACAATTGCAAATATGAGCCCTATGTGTTACAGCAGCACCAGGTGGCTCCAGCAAAGATAAAGACTCTGCTTTGCTGCTTCTAAGAAAAGGCATGAGGGGCAGCCCTGACTGAAAAAATTCACTCTAATTACAAGGTAAAAGACCTTTCGCTCTGTAAGACCCATTACTGTCACCTCTAGCAATGGGATTCATCTCACTTAACTTGATGCATCCTGAAGTCGGGCTTCTAATTTATAGCTATAATCTCAACTGGCTGGCCAGGCTTTCCTGGTAGGCAAAAAAAGTGCAAGAAACACTTTCTAGAGGTGCCAGCTCTGTAGAAGAAAAAGACTAGATTAAGCTAGAACTTCACTTTCAGGCAGTGAAATTAGGGAAAATTTCAAGGCTTGGTTTCTTCCTCTGTACATGGAGGCAGCAAACAGCATCAAGATGTTTAATTAATTACAGGAACACCTTGATTTTGGAAGGAGCTTCAGAAAGCTGATGAATTAGGAAAGCTCCTTTATATTTCAGATGTTAAGTTACTGAGATAATGGATCAGGCAAACCTTGCATCTTGAACTATCTCATATGGCTGCTCATGCTCAGACAGCTAGCTCAAATGTGTGGTGACTGTCAGTTTTATTTATACAATCTAAAGTGGGAAAAATTGTACACCTCAATGGTGTTTTAGCTGCAGCAAGACACTAATAAGAAAGGTTTCTAATCCAGTTCCACTTTCCCTGTGGCAAAATATAGTCAAGAAAATTATTCTTTAGCACTGACTGTTAAGGCCTCTTTTAGTTGTTCTGCCATGTGAAGAAAAATACATAACAGCTTAAAAACCATTAATGACACAATTGGCTCTGGCATTTTATTATTTCCTTGCAGTAGTGGCTACATGACAGTGCTAAAGAAATCCAGCTATGTCCTGAAATAACGCTGCATAAATGTGATTATGAGACCTCCTAATGTATCTTAAATATTCTGAGTCTAATTTTGGCTGCACTCACACAAGAGGAAAACTGCTGCTGACCTTCCTTCTATCTTGCTGTTATTGATTCTTAAAAGTTCATACAAAGGTCAGAAATGCTATAAATATTACTCCAACAGGAAGCCACACATATACAGGCGGGGATGCTAATGCTTCAGGTCTTACAACTTGGGCAGAAAGGGAGATGTCCTGACAATTTCAAACAGACTGGATAACCAGAAAGAATTTCTCAGATGATTTAGATAGAGCAACTTGCTTCCTTCTGAAGTCTAATATATCACTACAGCCTGGATTCCTGGCTGCAGACTAAAAGCATGCCACAACAAGAAATGCAAAAGCATTAAGTAAAATTAAAATTATTAAAACTAGAAAAGGATTCTATTAACACACTCACCCAAACCTCAGCAGTGATTCAGAACAATTTTCCTGAGGGGCAATTACTGTTCCTTTGTAACAATAACAACAAAACCTTGCCTCACGCTGGGGCAGTATTAGTACTGCTGGAATGGCCATTTGCATATTACTGTGTCTAACAGTTTAGGGAACATATTCTGATTCAGAAATGTAATTCATAAGCAGATACGTATTTTCAGATAAACTAACACAACTCATTATCCTTCTTTTCATAATTTTCTTAACTGTGCATTGCAGGTTTATAACATGGGTCGAGGAACATCTGGTTCCATTCTAAACAAATATGCAAAAAGTAATCAGTGAAGCTTATTCCCATTCAGCTGCCGACTGATGGTAATTTACTTTGGCGCAGAATGGTTTATTCGGAAAGACTGCACACGCATGCTTACTGTGGCGTGCTTTGCTATCTGTTTACTGGTCACACCTGCCCAGATGGAGGCCTGAACATGTGAGCTCTTGAGGTTATGTCCAGACTGAGAGTTAAGCCAGGGTCAGAGCCTGCACTGAGGGTGATTTTCACCAGCTCATCACCTGTGGGACCACCCCCCCCACTGCTGTTTAAGTTGTGTGGCCACACAGTGCGTGTTAGTCACACGACGGGGCGAGAAACCACTGGTGATTCACCAGAGAGCCCGGGGAGATCTTGCACTGACGTGGCTGGGCAGATGCTGCGGTAAGACACAAATTCCAAGTGCCTGTGGGTGATGCCAGCCTCAGAAGTGCTATGGCTCAACTTAAGTCTGTGTGCAGCTCCCCAGTAGTCTGTTTCTCTGCCTTCCTGTCCTTCTCCTGATATTCTTTTACTTGTTACTGGCAATTTTTGTATAAACCTAGTTAGGCTTATTAGGGTTACTGGTATTTTTTGTTCCTTTGAGCTGTGCAGTAGAATAAAAATGTTGCCACTCATGTATATACCTGTTCTTGCCTCCTCCTAACGATGGGCCTGTCACTATGTGTAGGCACGTAGCACAGATGTGTGTATGTGTTTACCAAAGCCCTGCTTACAACCTCAAGGGGCTATTGTAAAACAAATACATATTATGACCCACAACTGTCATATGCCTCTCTATAATTTAAAATAATGTCATTTTAGGCCCTGAGGACATTAATATAAAAGCTTGTTTTAGTTCCAGCCTGGCTTGCAAGCACAGTCTGATCCTAGATGGCATTTCGAGTTCACTTCAGAAATACAAGGCCTCATTTTCAGCAAGTGACTTGGGGCAGGAAACCACATCGTTTTACAGGCGAGACAGAATGGACCTGCCTAAGAAAAATCCCTCTGGGGCTTCTTCCAGTGGTAAGGGTAATGAGACAGGATGAGATAAGTTCCCCTACAGACCATGTCATCCACAAAGAATCACGATCTTGATGGAGGCAAGATTTAATCCCAAATGGGCCCAACAGGTGATGGATAATGTGCAATAGCACCACAGCAGCCCTCACCAAGTGACACTGCTGATGCCTCAGTGGGGCTAACCCCTTCCCTCTGCTTGGATGGAGGCAACCTCGTTCCTGCATGCACGCCTGCTCTCAGGGTGTGGGATGTACCAGGGGAAGCAGTGCCTGCACTGCTGTGGGCTATTGGCCATAACCATGGTGGTCCAGGGGCACAGGTGGGACATGGGAGCAGCAGATGAACACATGGATGCTCCTCCACTGCTAAGGCACAGCAGTTATTCAGTTCTTGCTACTCTGAGTATGCCTCTGACAAGCTGGAGCTTATTGCTTACAAACCATTTCCTCTCTACTGTAAGAACTGAGGTGAGATGGAGGCAAAAAATAATGCCCAGACATCCACTATACTGAAAAAAAATATTTAATGAATTGCTGAAATTTCACTGCTCTTTTTCCTTTTCACTGGGAGATCCAGCAACTACTGAGACTCTGGAATTGTCTGTCCTTCCCTCAGAAATGTCCCAGAGGAGAGGATTAGCTGCTAGTCAGTATTCATGCAGGTATCGTGTGTTTTACCGTCCCTGAAAATACTTCTGTGCCCTGGAAGCAGCTTGAGATCCATCTGCCCTGCACATGCACCAGTGCTTGCTAGCCTCCTATCTGACTGGATGGCTGCAGGAAAGTGATAAGGAACACATTATTCCTGTGATGAGGTGATGAAATAAAAGTTTAAGGCTTCCAAAGTGACTAGTGATTTTGGCTGTATCCATTTTTGGCTGTTGTATCTTATTTTTCAGAAAGTGCTGAGCCTGAAGATCAGTTCCCCTTCCTGCCCTTGCACTATTCTGCCTCTTTGCAGTGGATTGTAGTCGATGAGACAAAAAATGAACTAATCAAAATTAAAATTCACCTTTGAAAACTGGATTTTTTTTCTTTTAATTTTATGTAGTCAGTGATACAACTTTCTTTTGCTCAGTAACCCCAAAATATACATGCTCACTCTTGCGGAGAACTAAATAACAGTATTAGTTAAAGCTGGCAATATTCCAAAAAAAACACCATAAACAAAGCAGAGGAAAGTATGAATACCATCCTGTGGAAAACACACACAAACAAAAACCCCATACTTATTTCATAATAATGCATAAGTACTACTTATCTAATTATTAATGCTTCATTTTCTCATGATGGACTTGTGTGTTTGTGCTCTTTTATAAGGCCTAATAAGACCAAAGTGAAAGATATAGTAAACTTTCAAAGTGCCCTGGGCATATAAAAGCCACAAACTTCTTAGAGAAACAAATTTTAAAAATGTTTTACAGTTTTAGCTCCACTAAATGTCTTTATTTTGATTGAAATCAGCACTGCTGCTAAAGATTAATTGTGCCAAGCATTAGGGTACGTAGAGACAAGACTGAAGTTTTACTTGTTTGCAAGAAAATCACTATTTCCTTTATAGCAGTTAGCAAGTAAGTTTCTTTAGGAAGTTTTGATTACTGTCCTACAGGAACTGAAAATAACACATCACTAAAGATTTAGCAATTTGTTTTCAAATCTGTCAAAGCATTAATTTTATACCTTCCCAGGAATAGTCTGGCTAATGAACAAAGCATTTCTGTTTAAAACATTGAAATGATGAAATACAAGCAAGGCCTTCTTTTCCTTATTTTTGGTAAATGATTCATCTGCAAGTTCATTTCTAGAATTAACTCTGTTCATGGATGGATTTGGTGAAGCCTTTTCTATTATTTTATTAAATGTCTCTATAACTCACGGAACTTCTATTTTGGAAGGGTAAGAGGGACAAAAATACTGAGTTTCATTTCTTTCTTGCATATATTTTGTAAGCTTTTTGTTTGTTTATTTGTTTTTGTTTTAACTGGGATCTTTGGGAGGGTGCCACATGACAAGATAAGAAATGCATTCCCTCCCCGGAACTGTTGCATTCTGGACCTCATTAGTTTTGTAAGCAGACTCCAGAGCCTCATAAACGTGGAGCTCCCAGTATCCAGACAAATATCGCCAAATGTCTCTATCAATATTAATATTGTAGTTCTCCTAGAGGACATATAATTATGGAGAGAAACAAGCCTTTCCAGAAACCATTTAAAATTCAAACAAGCCAGGAGAGGAATGGTAACTGAGAAATCAAAACAAAACATATAATCATTTCAAGAACATACAGTTAGTTCAGTTCAAGCAACTGTCTATGACTTTTCTTAACAGGTTCTGCTTTGCTGCTGTACAAAAATTTGACATTTGCAAAATGCCCTTTCTTTTACCGAAGTACTGTCTGTCCATCACACAATCAGTACGAATTGAACTAATTCTTAGGAAATAGGAGTTTTAACTAATCAAGCTATTTTTCTACCATGCTTGTATTTAGAAAGAGGCAGCTCCAGCCGTGGAGAATTTGCAGACTGAGAGGTTGCTGTCCGAGGAAGTGCTGCCCCAGGGACATTGCAGAGTCACACAGAGCTTGCAGCTCTGCCAGAAAGACAAAGGCTCTCTTTGGCCCTGTTCAGCTGCGAAGAGGCTCTTCTTGGGTTATCTTCCAGAAAAGTTCTTTGCTTTTGAAATCGTGCTAATCTAAACCAGAGTGGTTTAACCTGAGCAGTGATTGGAGACTGTTGTGTCCTATTGTGGACTGTATCTCTAATTTCTGAGCTGTGTGTCTGTATGGGGAGACAGCACCATTCCTCTCAGGAAGTTGTTGTGGCTGGCAGTGTTTGGTTGTACTAATGACTAAGTACTGTGGGAGAAGCTCGGCTTTTTGGGTAAGATGGGCAAACATTCCTTGAAGTTTTCAGGAAAAGGGAAGTACTGGAGGGAAGCATAGATGAGTTGAGGGCCACCAGCCAAACATTCTGACCTAACCTGTGAATGCACACAACATATCTTCCTTGCACCAAGCAGGCTGCTATCATGCAGCTGAATGTAATTTTCTAAGTCCCTCTAACAACACCCACTGAAATAAGACTCACTGGAATTTGCTCTTCTACACTGAAAATCAGGACTGCAGTGTGGTGGGGAAAAAATTCCTGCCAAGCTCTGACACTGAAAGAAAGTAAGAAAGAGGGAAAGTTCTTTAATCCTGTTATGGCAAGTTATTTTTTATTTTTATTTTTTAAATATATGTATATCTTAGTATTTTAGGTATAAACCTTATTATGTAAAGTGAATAGACAATTTGATACAGCTGCTGGAAGGAGCCTTTGATTTTAATTTCTTAATTTCCCTAAATTCAAATAGTATAATGATCACGAAGTAGACAAGAGCATGCATAGCTATTGCACATACACATTTGCTCAGAATACAGAATAGACATTTTCATTAACTCAGTTTTTAAAAATGTACAGCACATGTATTATTAATTTATGATATATTATTAAAAACTAACATGGCAAAGTTGAGTTATAGTTCATATGAGAGCTCCATTTTTTTTTTTTTTCCTTATTACCTAAAATCCTTACTTTATTTTTATTAATTGATTCTTTTTCATATTCCAGCTCTTCTAATATCAGCTACCTCTGATGGATGGGTGGGGAAAAATTCCAGTTTTACATCAACCTTTAAAGACTAACTCAAAATTCAAAATTTCATAAATAAAATTTGAAACAAAATAATAATTAAAACAAACAAACAAAACCCTCCCTTCTTCCTAATCATTAAGAAGGCAAAAACATTTTCTTAATCTGTTCAGAAATGCTAGAAGACATCTACAGGGCTTGTTCATATAAGTTATTTTGTAGAAAGGATTAACTAGACAACACACTTTTTCAACTCTTATCCACTATCTAGATGATTTGATGTTGAAGTTGTGCAGCTATATATATATATATCAATTTATACATATATATCCATATATGTTTACATGGTAATACATGTAAAAAAGTGGAGCATATGGGTTGCATGCTACCACCCTCCTTAGCATGAAAAATTGTAAGGAAGAGCAGCAGTGTCAGTCCTGGGGCTGTACAGTTTATTCCAGCACAGAATATAAATCATCTATGTAAGCTGGGAAATATAGAAGGAGGTATATAACTGAGACATAGAAAGTGAAGACAAATTCCTCATTGCATAAGTTCTCAATGCAGGAATTTGCTATTTCCCTGTCCTAGGGAGCATGCTGCTTGCTTACCTAGAAAGTGTCTTAGCTGCACTTGCTTTGCTCTCCATACTTACATTTGTTACTTACTAAATTGATAAGATTTTAGAGATTGTGTTATTTCAATGTCTAAAGTAACACGTACCTCTCCCCTTTAGGAGAGAAGGCATGAGAGGGAACAAATAATTGCCTACATTTAAAGCAGTGAAACAGAACGGAGATGAACACAGAAGCAAATAGGAGGCAGCTTTACAGAGGGAACTAACAGAATGTTATGCATTGCACAAGTTCCGCAACATGCATCTCAGCAGAAAAAGTAAGTCTCTTCTGTCTTCTCCATTAGGAGATACAGTATAACTCCTGAGAATGAAGATTATTATGTTCTTCTCTAACACTTCAAATTTGAGTTAGCATCATGTTCTAATACATGTTTTTGTGACAACTGTATTACTTAAATTATCTTTTTTTTTTTTCTTCTTTTTTTTTTTTTTTTTTTTTTTTTTTATTTTTGTGTTGAACTGCTTACCTAGAAGTCATAAACTATGGAAAAAGCAAAATTATGTATCTTTGAATATACACTTTATTAAAATATTTCCTAAAATTTATTTCAACTACCACATGCATTTTGTACTAGAAAAGAAACAGCAAAACCTTCCATGGAATTTGGGGAATGAAACGTATCCACACTGCCTTCTGGCTGTTAGTGTCTGTTCAAGCATACAATAGTTGTAGATAGTTGTTATTAAAACCTGGCTCAGCCTGTCCCCTCACTCAGAGAACAACCCCACCCAAGCCCAGGACAGCTGCCTTTGCCCAGTGCTGCTGCTGAGCCTGGAGAGGTCAGGGCGGGTGGCAAGCGCCTTCCTGCAGCACAGGAGCCTGGGCTGGGCACCTCCTAATGCTGGGCAGGGGCTGAGGGCCCAGCTGTGCTTTGCCTGCTTCACTGGTGGTGACAGGAAGATGTGGAACTGGTTCATAAATAATTCCTGTCCATCCCTCTTATTAAAACTTTTTTTTTTTTTTTTTTTTTTCGTTGAGAGGAGAGGAGAGGACAGGAGAGGAGAGAAATTAAAGAAATGCATCCTTCCACTTGTCTATATAAGCCATGCATGCTGGCATCCCTTTTGAGACTTACAACCTGTGACGGAAGCTAGGCAGAAGGGAAGGACCAGGTACATGTGCACACGAAAGACATGGAAAGGTGATGGCAAGGTCAGTCTTGAGGTCTGGAGACAATTTCATGGCCCTGTGGACACAAGTCATTGGATGGATTCACAGGAGGGGCAAAGAAGTTGGCAAGAATAGAACAACTGGCAGGGATTTCAGATGCTTATTCAGGCCTGCTCCAGGGCTAGATGTGTGTCCAAGGTGTCAGGGAACATCACAGTGAACAACAAAAAACTCGGTTCCTAAAAACTATTAAATCAGTTGAGTTATAGTTTAACTTTTTAGTTAATAAACTAATTGAAAAACATTAGGGAAATTAATGTTCTAAGAAAGTGGTAAAACTTTTATGTGTCAAACACTCACTGTAACTCTCAGAACAACATAACCAGGCTGGAGATGGCAAGGAAGAAAGGAAACTATTACTTTCTGAGAAAGTAAGCTTAAGCTTTGATGAGAAGATTAACACGAAAGATTTGTAGTACTGTTTTTTTGAAGAAGTGAAAGAGAAGTGATCCCCAAGACGTTTCCTATAATTCTGCAGTTCCTTATCTATGCACTTTGTGTGGTTTGCAAAACCACTCAGTGTCTAAGTGAACATGCAATTTACCTTGTTTCTCAGAATCAAGAGCATTATGCCAGATCTCCGTATGTAGGAATTTCACAGATAAAATCTCTTGCTACTATTATTCCAGAAAAAATAATCATCTTGGAATGCTCAGCATTAGTCTGGCAGTATCTCAGACACCTGGGATCTGTGGACAGTAACAATATATAAATTCATTTTGCAGCAGATAAGAATCAGTTCAGAATGAATGTGTTTACTGATGAAGAGAAAAAGTCCTGTGGTTGCTAACTCTACCTAGAAAAACATGCAACATACATATTTAAGTTTAAAACATCTGGAGTCCTAGGTGAACAATAAAGAAGACTGAAAAACAAAGAGAGAAAATAAGAATATGGTACATCACTTTTACCTTTTCCTGAGCTTTCAGTTTGTATGAAATAATTCCCTTTTGAACATCTGCTCCAGAGGGCTTGCTACTGACCAATGCAATGTCCCCTGATTGACTGTCAGCCAAGAAATGTCCAGGCTTTGTGTTCTCTGATGTTTTATTTGCCCTGTACTGGGTGGGAGAAGCAGAGCTGCTGTAGAGGTAGGTAGTTCTCTACTCACCTAAGATGTCCCCCATGCACAATAAGTCCACACCTGTTATTTATTGCAGCTCTTCTATGCCACTTACCACTTTCCAACTCTCCCAAGTGCTTCATAAACATTAAGTAAACCTCAGGATTTAGAAACTGGGAAACCAAGGAAGGGGTTCAGTGTCAAAGCACACCACATCTCAGTGCAGGCTTTCCTCATGATTCCTCTAAGTGTTCTCAGCTCTTTTCCAGGTCTTCCTAACCAGCTCCTTTCACTATTTGCTTCCAATAGCAGATCTGATGCCTGCAGTACAAAAAGCAACATGTGCTTTCTGTGAAAAACAATTCTACAAACTAACCTTAATAAAAGCTTGACATTCTGGGAGAACACACAAGAGAACTCTAAAGCTTCTTAATGAAAACCAGCACATACAGATTCATGGAAACTATGCTGAAGGGAAGCTTTCTGCAGTGGTTGCCAGCTCCCAATCTGACGGGAATGTACAACACACAACCCTCCATTTTTGCTCTACTACAAACTGCCTCAATCCCAATTTCCAAATTAATGAAAAATCAAATGACAGTGTAACGGGTGCTTTGTCTAAGATAAAAATAATTACACAGAGGACAAAAATAATAATAAAAAAAAAAACTTTCCTCACTTACTGTTTACATATATATAATCTACAACAAAGGATATTTTTTCCCTGCAAAGTTGTATTGGTAAATCTACCAATTATGTAGATTTTTTTTTTCTTCCAAAAAATTCCTTGTGGAATTTGACAGTGGTTTAAGGACTATTATGTGAAGTTCAAGATAAATGTGCACCAACTAAATTCACACAGCTTTGCACTGAGTCTTAGTACATTAATAAAGTTTACAAACTTGTACTGATCTATCCTGCAAGCAGCCGGACCTTAGCTGCTGTAGGCATGGGAGTAGACCAGCACAGATCACAACTTCCTACGCAGGAGGTAGCCTGGTTCAATTCAGCTGCCAAAATAAGAATACATTTGAGATGCCTTATGGTGTCCCAGCACCTTAGTCTAGTTGCAAGCTGAGAGGCCATGGGTCTTCCATATCTCCTGTGCAAGACCCGCGTTGACTATGAAGTCAATGGGTCCAATGTATCCTACAGAGTAGAGCATAGGCACTTCCTTTTGGGCCATTGTACAGCTCTCTACCGACCATGTTGGCTAGCTCTTCATTGCCTATAATGAGAATAAGATGAGTAATATCAAAAATAACTAGCTAGGGTAGTTTTCACACAATGGTTTCTATAACCATTCCTGGTACTTATTTATTGCTCTTTTTTTTTTTTTTTTTTAATAAAAAAAAAAATAGACCTCTGTGATTTTTGACCTAGGAAATCACCGTTATGACGCAGTTGTCTGTCAATTTTTTACTTAAGGGAGAGGCTTGCAATTAAATGGCTAGACTTTGTTTCTGAATACTATCTGGCAAGAAGAGAAACCTACTAAGACAACAAGGGAGTAACATCCTATTTGTAAATAGAAGTTGAGTCTGATAATCATCTGTATGAGTTAATAAGCTTTCCATTGAGACCTTTTCCATTTCATGGATGAAATAAAATGTATTTGTTCAATCATCTTATACTGAAAATGCAGGAAACAGATCAAAAGGAAATATACATTCTCTTAATCCCAAAATAGCAGTTGACTTGCACGTTTTTTTTTTTTTTTCCCTAATGTTCCTTTCAGTCCTATCAGATTTCCAATTTAGCTCTGACTTCACTCCCCAGTCCTGGACAGATGCTCTTATGTGTGCTTAGAAATAGAATGAAGATGAAAACAAATATTTTGTATAACCAGAAAGAATATTAAAAAAAAAAAAAAAGTTATATTCTAGAGTTGCTATTCTGAGTATTGAAATATCTATATAAATAATTGTTATACATTCTTCAGGTATTATATTATCATTGCCTGAGCTCCCATGCACCACAAGCCACTTGATCATTAATACTACATCTTAACATTCTCTTCAGTGAATCAAATTAAGCAAGTTCACATCTCCATCAAATGTAATCACTTAATCAGCCCTTTCAAGCTTTCAATATTTTTATGCAAGTGTAACAATGAGAACCGAAGTTATTATTTCAGAAATGGTCCTAGTAATGCTGTGAAAAGTTCCTTCTGCAAGCCCTACTCATGTACGGAAGATAATCATTTCTTTTTTTTTTCTTCCAAGTAGTATTGGGTCTTCACAATCCGTAAGAAATGCCAAATCTTTTTCAGCATCACACTTTATGTTAGAGTATTATCGCACTATAAATGTGATCTACATTGAGTGCTGACTACTCTGCTTCTAAATCGTGCATTTGGCTATGTTTTCTCAGAGACTATGGAAGAAAAAATCATCTCCCCTTAATAATATTTTCATGTGTTGGAGAAGAATTCCCTTAAGCCACAGAAGTCTGTATGCTGAACACAGTTTTGTTTGAAATATGAACAGGTCATTTTGGTATTTTGGCTTTGGTTTTAAAAATACAGGCTAGGATACGACAATTCAAGTTCTGTGGGAATTCACTTTAATTTTTTAACTTTTGGCTGTCTTATTGCTGTAAAAAAAAAAAAAAAAAAAAAAAGACTTTTTGGATGAATTGGGTTTCCTAAGCATGGCAGCTTTCATGCCTTATCTCCCCGATACTGCTGGTGCAATCCAGATCAAACTCTAGTTCCATTCTCTGCTAATATCCTGAAATAAATGAAAATAGAAAGTGACTTCAAAATTATGACTGAGAATTTTCTATCGATCCTGACTTCTAATGGCCTCCTTACCACATGGTATATGTGTTGAAATATTTCAATACAACTACTGTTCTTAACTCTATTTGTAGTTTATATAACTACTCTATGTTGTTAAAACAACTGTTATTTTTAAATGATGATGTATAGCAACCACATTTAAAGCATCATCACAACTTACAGATTTAGCAATATATTTCCCAGAAATAGGTTCTTTAGTAAACTTTCTCTAAGTATACAGGCTTGGAAAACTTAAAATAAACTCAGAATTCACCAGATCAGCAAGGTTTGACATACTTGACTATGAAGAACATTTCTTCCATTAAAATTAAACATAAGCATGTTCTGATAACCAATAACCAATTTTAAGAAATCATTGGTATAGAACTGTCTTCACAGAATCACAGAATTTCTAGGTTGGAAGAGACCTCAAGATCATCGAGTCCAACCTCTGACCTAACGCTAGCAGTCCCCACTAAACCATATCCCTAAGCTCTACATCTAAACGTCTTTTGAAGACTTCCAGGGATGGTGACTCCACCACTTCCCTGGGCAGCCTGTTCCAATGCCTAACAACCCTTTCAGTGAAGAAGTTCTTCCTAACCTCTAACCTAAAACTCCCCTCGCGCAACTTAAGCCCATTCCCCCTCGTTCTGTCACCAGGCACATGGGAGAACAGACCAACCCCCACCTCGCTACAGCCTCCCTTGAAGTACCTATAGAGAGCGATAAGGTCGCCCCTGAGCCTCCTCTTCTCCAGGCTGAACAAGCCCAGCTCCCTCAGCCGCTCCTCGTAGGACTTGTTCTCCAGGCCCCTCACCAGCTTCGTCGCCCTTCTCTGGACCCGCTCAAGCACCTCGATGTCCTTCTTGTAGCGAGGGGCCCAAAACTGAACACAGTACTCGAGGTGCGGCCTCACCAGAGCTGAGTACAGGGGGACGATCACCTCCCTAGCCCTGCTGGTCACGCTGTTCCTGATACAAGCCAGGATGCCGTTGGCTTCTAACACAAAGACCTGTTCTAGCTTACTGCTTTTGATTACTTGAAATTATTACTGAATAATTATTGTATTATTTGAAAAACGTCAGTGTAGACCACATCAAGTTAGAAGGTCCAACTCCTTAAACTTATAAAGGATATATTACTGAACCATAAAAAGTAAATCCGGAAGGATTAATTGCAATTCTGTTATCTTAACTTCCCCATTATGAATCTTTGGAAAGAGCTAAAAGGATTTTCACAGTCAAGACTCTCACTGAGTCCTTATGCAAACATAGTTTACAATTTTTCACTGCTTCTGGATTAGGACATTAGAGATTTTAGTTAAATATGCAGATCTGCCAGAGATAAGATTATGGGTAAATCATTCAATCTTTTTCAGTTTCTTGGCTCTAGTAGAAAAGCTAGTATTTTTGGTTTTCTGACAATAGTTTATCTCTTTTGCCCATGAACTTCTTGAAGACAGAGAGCGACTCTTATCATGTGCTTGCACAATACCTTAAACAACAGGGTTTTGAGTTTTATCCAAGCCTTAAATATAATGTAATACAATCAATAACTAGGATTTTGCAATAGTGTTAGTTAGTTACTGCAGCTCCTTTTGAAAATGAAACGCTCATTCCATAGACAAAGAATTCTGTTTTGGACTATTTGGCAATTATGCTAAACATGTTTTCCAGTTTTAACAAAAGGAATATTGTTTATATGCAGTTTTGAAAGCTTTAGCTTTCTTTGAAATAGCTTTCCATAATATTTTTATCAGTTTAGTGCAAAACACAGTATTTAATATCAAAGGTAATCAGCTGAAGCAACCCCTGCTGTCTTTACACAGAAGTACTTTGCAGTTTTCAGTGTTTTGATTTTTGGATGAATAACTTCTTACTCCTTTTATCCTCTGTGGTACTTTGAACAGTATGCAAACATATAAAGAACTTGGCTTGAGACATTTATTTCAATTTTTTTTTTTTCTTTTAAATAAGGATAGGCATTGGAGAATGTATCTACAGTTCAGCATTCATCTTCAAAAACAAACAGATGCCCTATTTCAAAGACTATTTAATTTTTTATTTTTAAATAAAAAAGGAGTTGTTTGTGAACAATAGAGAATATAATGGGGCCTAGTTTCATCTGAAGTTGTGTCTTGCAGTTGGATTTGCTGAATGTCAATAGGGTTCAGTGTCTCATGGATGCTTTTCCAGTAGCTAGGTCATCTGTAGCCAGACTCTCCTGTGTTGATACTTAGCTATCTGTTGAGGAATCAGTTTACACAGTACCCTTTCCTTGATCTGGGACAGACAGACCATACACCCTCTTTAGTCTGTAGAATCTGTAGTATTTCTGAGAATACTAAGCCATACTCAAATGTGGCTGAAACTGTGTTGCTGATAGAGGCCTGCAGTTGGGGATGGGAAGAAATTCCTATGTATACATGCCATGTGATTTCATAAGCCTCAATATTTTTGGAAAAGAGACTAAAGTTGAAGAAATAGCTTTGTAGATCTTCTGGCTAATATAGTTGAGGCATTGACCAAAGGAGCTCAAGAGACAGCATCCAACCCACTTTCCAACAGCTGGCTCAGCTGATAGCCATGTACCTACCATGCCAGTTAGGGCGGGCAGCCACTGAAATCCCAGCACTTGGCCTATACTCCCAGTTTACAGTACTGTGCTGTCTTTGTAGAAACAGAAACTGAACTTGGCCACAAAACCTCCATCTTCTGATCAGTGAGTATATACAAATGGCACAATGAGAATCTGTCCACCACTTCTGAAGCAAATACCAGAAAAGCCCATTCCAAGAAACAAAACAAAACAAACCCCCTCCTTTCCCTTAGCAGAAAGGAATGACCTCTCTGCTCAGATTACCAAAAAGGAGGTATGGTCATTTAAAATTTGGTTTACTTGTTCTTTGGCTACCATGCAGCCTGACTACTACAGGGTGGCAACTTCCAGTAATTACACCAGTTTAACTACATCACTGTAAAAGTGGATACGTATACAAATACAAACTGCAGACTTGTCCTTCACATCATTTAATAACAGGGCTATAATGATAGGAGTCCTTAGGAGTCAGACTCAATGATCCTTGTGGCTCCCTTCCAACACAGGATATTCTATGGTTCTATGACACACTTGCAGTTAGTAATAAAAATTTGCTTCCTCAATCTCTGATTTGATGTCTCTGCAATGGAACCCAAATGTTCTGAACACTTGTTTTTATGAGGCAATGACCATCAAATGCGGTAGACAAGGACTTTGAAAGCTATCAGAACAAATGAAGTTTTATGCCAAGGAAGAAAGCTAGTTTTGGTACCAGCTGTTAAAAATGAATTGTGTCTGTCCATGATTTTATCATGACTCTACTTCACAAAAGGATGCATGTGTGCACTTGCCCAACTTTATTTTGCTTTTTTTGCATCTGTTTTTGATACTTTCACAGAGACCACTGTACCAAATATGTACAAAACAAAATCCAGACTGTTATTGTCAGCTAAAACTATGTTTAGTAAACATGAAATAAAATTTAACTGTTAGGGAAGAGGTCCTTTGCTACAGTCTCCTGTTTTACCAATCACATGGCTTAAATACAAACATGTTGATGATACAGTAGGAAATGATCAGCTCTCTATTCTCAAATTATTCCCAAACTGTTGATTTCAAACTATATATAGTTACTACCTAGCAAACTTTATGAAAATTAATTGATAAATCATTAGGTAACAAACAATGTCATTTTCAATGTTTGTCTGTAACATAATTATCCTTATAGTCCTTAATAATCCTCATAATCCTTGATAATCCTTATAGTTTTCAAAATAATAATAATAATAAAAAAATCAGGATCTATTACTGAATATGAAAAAATTTCTATTTAAAGCCTTTCATCAGCTATACCACTTGGTTACAAAGAAATTTCACTTCCTTCAGAAATGATTCTAGTCATGAACAGGAAATAATTTTTCGTTGGTGACTTCGGTGTAGAACCAGATGCTTTATCTCTTAAACAGTGGATCCCCAACCACCAGTAAAATACAAAACCTGTTACTGGTATTAGAGAATAAGGACAGCCTTGATCTGAAAGTTGTGATGTCATGAGGTAAAAAAAGATCTAGTACTGAAAACTAGAGTATAAACATGTCATTTATTAGTTACAAATCTCCTTCTCCTTTTCTAAATATCCAGGAAATACATGACAAACAGTAGCAATATGCTCCATAGAATTGCTAAACAAATCTCCATGAAAAGCATTGCATTGCTTTCACGGACTATATGGCACTGGGGGATGTTTTAACAACACGAAGGCACTCATTTTAGAAGTCATATGGAAAATGTTTATGGATTTTATTCCTTCTGATTAATGCAGCCCACAGCCAGTACAACCTTCACACACCATTCTGTCACAAGCTCTCAGGCTGATACGAAGAGTCAATATGTCCAAAAAAAAAAAAAAAAAAAAAAAAAAAAAAAAAAAAAGGCAGTAAGCACAGCTGCATTAAATAAAGGAACACCAGGAGTCAATAAGGGAGTGGTTTACACACGTCTCCTCTGCTGATGGTGGTGTTATTTTGTTTGTATCTTCTGAGAAGCAGGAAAAGTGGCCCTTTGTGGACTTCCCTGCAGAAGGCTTCCCAAGCCTACAGGGCCCTTGGGTGGGAAGCAACCACGTCTCCTGGTGTGGCTGCTTCTGCGCTTCTACGATTGGTGAAGAGAGATGATCAGAACAACTAATACAGGCAGAAAGAATATGTAAGCTTTATGGAGTTTTAACCTCTAAGGCTAAAAGTAAAAAAAAAAAAAAAAAGATATACATTTTTGTTTTCAAAAAGCCTTTGTTGTAGAGGTAGCAACTGAGACACTTATTACGTAGGAATAACAACTGAACTATATTGTATACTCAATTCAAAGTGATTTCATTGAAAATGTCATCATTTTCTGGAGATGGCATATATGTTCTTTAAGTACTAAGAGAGTACTTAAATACTTAAGTACTTAAGTTCTTAAGTACTAAGAACATATATGTTCTTTAAGTACTTTTAAGGCTAAAAGGTATATTCTCTTTTAACAGTGGAATGCATCTATATCAAAATTTCCACCTTTTTTATATATATTTTAAAGTTTTGCTAAGGGTCTTTAAAAATATTTATTGGGAAGTACTTTAGTATTCTTCTGCCTGTGAAGACAGAAGCTTCAAATAAAAAGAACAGTCTAGAAAGAAGTTACGTCTTACACATTTAATGTCCAGGGAATGAAGTCACTCCTTTCCGGATCCCACTCCTTGGGCCTAAAAGGCCTTAGAATATAAATGCATAAAAATAGCTATACATGTATAAGCATAGGCTCAATTCTCCACCCAATTCTGTCTCCCATCTTTGGCAGTAATCAAGCCCAGATGTCACAGAAGAAAACTTAAAATGCAGACATGGGATCATCTCTTCCTTAAGTCTTGCAGACCCTAATAATCAAAGACTGTATTCACACTACAAGTATGTCATTTTATATCCTGTCCCCTAATTTTCTTTTCTAATTGATCTTTTCAGGTCATAGCATACCAATGTAATATTATTTAAAGAAGTAGTAGTAGTATTTAAAAGGATTGAAAAGAATCACTGAGGGAGGAAAAAAGCTTAATTAGTGAGTTGTGGCAGTTACAAGAGAATTGGAAAAAACTGGAGGACCGAAAGACTTTACTGAATTTGAGGCTACATCATGTAGGAGAGGCACCACAAGCAGGACAGGAATTTGAATGCAGGAATAAGGCAGCCAGCCTAGAGGTGTAACTGAAAGAGGGATTTGAAAACATGCAGGAGAAGGAAAGTAGGTTTGCTTCTCTAGGCATTGGACAAAGTCACAGAGCCTCACAGAAAAATTTCATCCACCACTACTCCACACATAGGATCTTCTCTGGCTCGTGCAAAGAAGATGCATATATGAACATATGTATCAGTACATAAACTCTTAAATATGCATTGTAAATTTAGATGCTGAACACATAACAATCTGAAATGCAATTTTAATTTATCAGAAAAAACAGATCAAAGTAGACAGTAACTGTTCCTGAGCTGGAAATAAAAGATGTAAAAGTTTTATTTAGTACCGAGAGAATATGCTGTACATACAGACTTAAAGGATTTCAAGGAAATTAGGGCTATCTTTAGCATTTCTATTTTAACTCTGCATTCCAAAAATATATATTTGGCAATCATCAGAACTAGTACTCTCAACATGGGATTTACACAAACACTGTCAACCAGATCCAGGTCAACCAGATGTTATTAGCATTTTCAAGATTCATTTAAAGAATTTCTCTCTGTAAAAGAAAATGTAACCTTGTGAACAACAAGTGCCTGAGATAAATTATGGAGTATTTGTATTATGGGAGTAGAGACTTTTGTTTAGCACTGTTCTCATAAAATATGTGCTTTGCTACATAAGCTACACATAAATATAAAAATGGTTTTACCAGGTAAAAATAAATGTAGCTATTCTACAAGCTAGAAAGATATATATACACTGTTCTTCCATTTAACAGTATGGCACTTTGAAAGATAACTATGTAAAATAAATAATTAAAGATTGTGCTTTTCAATGCCTCAGTTTAATAAAAAGCAGTCACACAATTCTTTTATGAATTCAAACTGTGTTTTGGTTTCTTTAAATGATGCATGCTTTGAAACTCAAAGTAGTGATGCGTTTTTAATTGCACAATTAAAATAATTTTTCGTTGTTCTAAATGGGTTAGTTTTAAAACTACTTGCCAACTGAAAAAAAATATGTCTGCACAACAGTTATCTGATGTCACACTTCTAGATGATGACTTTATCATGTTGTCCTGTTTCAAATGTTTACTGAACACAGTCACCTTTTTGAAATTATGCACTGAAAAGAATTTATCCTTCTCTTCTGTAAACTTCAGAGACTTTCTCTTAGTAAATCTGCAGCAAAAATCCTTTTATGTATTAATAAAATTCAGCTCCAGTTCACAATACAACACTTGAGGTGTTTGAAATTAAGAATGCATTCCATATTTTTTGCCTACATTTTTATGTAGGCAAAATGGAATAGAAGGGCAAATCTAACTAGGTGTGTCGTTAGAAATTTGTTCCAACTCAGATGCACTGATGGAAGAACACAGCTAAAACTTAGCCCTAGAGAAATGGATAGGATTGATAAGCAGTTCAGCCACTGAACTTTTCTGAACTTTTCACTGAACTTTTTTTTTTTTTTATTTCACATCATTTTCCACAACAAATTTATTCACAGAACAAAATTTATTTCACTTACTGAATGCTTTTTTCTTAATTTCCTAAAGAAACCCTTTGTGGTTTAAGAAAATGTGTCCACCTATATTTTTTTTCCTGTTTCAAAGAAAAAATGTGGTAGTTCTGTTTCCCTCATAAATTATGTCTGATGATTTAAGAAAAGAGAGGGTGCGAAGCACAATGGCTATTTTCCTTAATCCAAACTGGCAAAAGAAAGAAGCTAGATGAAATTTGGAATTTTCAGTAGTTCTGAAATGAAGCAACACATTGGAAATTGTAAATCCAGCTCAAAAAAAAAAAAAAAAAGTATCAGAAACTCCCCCATGCACTGTTTTAGAAATGAGTTGTGTTTCTTGGCATCTGTTGCAACTGTGTGAAGTTATCAATGCCTGTCCTGAAGCTGTAGGTTTGTTGCAAGGAACACAGAGGGACAGCAACAAAAGATTCATTATAAAAACATATTATTTTGGTCATTTTCTTATATGATTATTCCTATTTTGGTGGTTAAAACTTCATGTACTCTTAAACAAGCTCTTCACTATTTCAAACTGTGTCTCCAAAAGCCTGTCATGCGTAATTATGCATATGCCTATATGCATAATTCTTTGCTTTGAATGTTCAGATTGGTCTTTCAGAACAAACCATTTACTATTCATTGGGTACAAGTTTATTAAAAAGATGCCCACTAACAAGTTAATAGTAATTATTTATCTAATGATTGCTTAGATATATTTAGATATCTATCACTTATCTTTTTATATAGTCAGGTCTCCAGAACTGAAACTACACTTTATTTTGCAGTAATTAATCACACTTTATTTTGCAGTAATTTTGCAGCATACACACTGAGTGACCAACCCTCACTTGAGTCTCTTTGTAATGTTAAAATACAAAGTGAATGAAAAACAGCAAGCTAGTAAGAGGTCTCTAGGGAACACTGTTCCTGTTTAAATGCATAAGAAAGTAACAGCTTCATGAAAATTGGTACTAATCTAATAATGTGATGAAACTAATTCTACACTATATTTCTTAATGGAGACTTTTTCCTCTCTTCTAACCTTGTTTGCACAGAAAACTTTTTGCCTGTCTATTAAATTTACTGAAACTGGCCAACAGGTTCAAAAGTTACTAGCTGGATTACTGACAGAGAGACACAGCAGGATTTCCTTAGGAAATGAGGCTAATAAGATTGTTTAAAAATATCCGAAGTGGATTATGTCTTATTTTCAGTTTTCATGCTATGAAATTAAATAAAATATTTACAGAACTGAGCCTTTTTCACACTTTGTTTTTACTTTTTATTCTCATTTCATAGGAATAGTTTCAAATAGTTTCCCTCCTGAGTTTATTTATTCTAAAATTGTCAACTTGCAATTTCCTAGTTGTACTAAACCTTTAAAAATTACATTTAACATTTATGTTACTTACTTTCCTATATAAATAGATCAAACATTAAAATTCAGTTTCAATATATATATTTCCATATATATTGTTTTACTCTTACTATAAAGGTTCCACAGGCAAAATTTATTTTGGGCTGGAATAGCTGATTTTCCTGTCATAAAATGCTAAAACACAGTTCAATATATGCTGACTTATGCTATTTTGGATATAAGATTCATTTTCAGGTAGCCTTTAATCATCGGGATATTTACTAAAATGTGGCAAAAATAACTGGCTTCAGCCATGTTTCTATTGTTATTTGTAGTTCAACACATACTGTTCTTGTCAATGGCTTTTGTTACAACCTTAATTACCTAATGGACAGCATTAGGTTCTCAAACATGCCAAACGCTTCAGAATGTTTTAATTAAATTGAGTACAGGGGCACTTCCTTTTTGCCTACTCTGTTGTGATTTAGCCAAAATACACATTTAATACCGTCAGGTTTCCATCATAAATCATTTCCTTTAACATTGCAATTTTATTTGTACTGTTCTTTGAACTTCCTTTAAATTCTTCAAATGTTTTTAGTATGTTTTTTTTTTTACCAGAACTAAACTTGATTTTCTGAGTATGATCTTGTCAGCACAATAAAGAAAATTATTCTTAATTTTTCATTAATATTGCAATATCTGAGCCTCAATACCATTTTAAATTAGTCACAGCTCTGCCTTTTCATTGTAATTAATTTCTCAGTGCTCCTCAGTCTTAAGAATTTTTTTTACTACTATCTCTAGAAGAGTCTTGTGTAGAATCCATTTGAATTTTAACTGCTTTTTCCTCTCTTCCTGCCTTGTTTGCACAGAATTTTTTTTGCCTGTCTATTAAATTTACTGAAACAAGCCAACAGGTTCAAAAGTTGCTAGCTGGATTACTGAGACACGTTTTCAAAATATGTTGTCTAAGTGATTAGTCTGTTTCTGTCCTCTCACTTTTTTTTTTTTTTTTTTTTTTTGACAGATGTAAGCAAATGAGAAGGGAATCATGACTGCTACTTACCAAGAGTTCGGAAAGGTCTTTGGTTTGGGGTATGGGAAAAGAAACCAGGTTTTAAAGCGTTTGTGATCACAATGTCAAAATACTCTTCAAAATCATTCCTAGAAATCAAAGGAAATTAAATTAGCTAAGATGCCACTAAATATACTTAAGTATATTAATATACTTATATACTTATAAAAAGACTTAAGAAAATAACAACAACAACAACAAAAAATCACTAAGGAATCTTCTGACACTTTTTTTTTTTTTTTTCTGATGTTTGTTCAGTGTCACTGCTGCTCTTCTGTACTGATGTAGTTAAAACTGAAAGGACAGCTGGACTGAGAACCCACAATACTGTACCTTCAGGATTGTTAATTATTTGTAAAAAGAAGTTTCTTGGACCAGGGAGTTTTGAAATATCAGGACAAAATGTAACAGATGATATAGTTTGATCTCAGGTGACAGCATAACTACAGATATACGGAAGGGTGTAAAAAGGGGTTTTCTTTATAAAACATGAATACATGAAGTCAAGTGATTTACTTACAAAGGGAATTTCTTAGAAATATATTCTTCTAAATCTGGATTTAGGGGTTCCATATACTACAAAAAATCCTAATTACACCATTTCTGTCCTCTCTTTCCATTTCCAGCAGAGTGTCCTACAGTTTTTAACCACTGATCTCTGATTGTGAGAGGGAAACAGTTTTGTTTTATTTTTTTTAACTGAAATGAGTTATCTGTAATGGAAAGGGTGCCTAGACTGAAAATTTCACATTTCTCTTCTGTTGAACTCTGAACTTTTGAGACTGTAACAACCAGAGCTAATTCTTGCAGGACCTGCTTGGAGTGGTGTGCTGGGTCCAAGGTGATTATGGCCTCACCCTTGTTTCTAAACACTTTGTTTAATGGAGTATTTTCTCTGATATGACTTCCATCTTGCATCTGTGGAGCAATCCAGGCCTTCTTGTTGATTTGTCTTATTAAAATATTTCCCCAGTTGAAACTGTGAAGAATTGAAGTTTCTGGACGCTAATCCTTACTCTCTCCCAGTTTGAGCAGAAAGCTCTTAAAAGCTCCACATCTCAACTCTGAGAAACACTAAGGCCACCAGGGATCAAAGAGCATTGCTTCTGTCAGTCTGGGAAAAGGGGACACTTTTTTTTCTGCCTTCTTTCTTCTCCTTCCCTCACTCTGGGGAGCCTGTGGGAAGAAGTTAAAGCTCCTTTTGGCCCCTCACAGAGCCCCTTCAGTGCTCATATAAGAGCTTTATCCTGGGTATAGAGAGGTTAGAACAACTAAAGATACCACATACAGAAGAACATTTAATCTGGTATCTGTATCTGTTGTATAAAACCTGTATAAACCCATAAAGCTTTATTGCTCATTCAGTACTCATGAACTTTCTACCTAACAGCCTTTACTAGCAGTCATATTGTTCTGAGAAGATATGTCTGCATATCTTCATATGTCAAGCAATGAAGTCTGATTTTCTATAGCTTTGTGTAGTATACTTAATTTCATGATATCTATCCTACCATGAGATGAACTATTTCTTGAGGTGCCGGTTATTCCTATTCTAGGAAGGGTCTTCTTTATTCTAAGACCTCATTTATTATATCATCCATCTGGGAGCTATAGCAAGAAATAATAAAAATAATGCTTACCAGCAGGTTTTGAAGTTACTAAAATATAAAATCAGGCAAATGTTGCTTAAAGCGTGATTATTTTTTCAATATTGGAAAATGTAAACATTTCCAGTTTGTGACATGTATTTTACTTTAGTAGAAATGTTTCTTTGCTTGTGTGACTGTATTATCTATAACATCTAAAAAATGATGAATACTCTTGCAAGGAACACAGAATTCACAGATGGCAAGTCCAGGATAAATAGAAGCACTAAAATATTATCAACAATTGAAGAAGCTTATTGGAAAAAAAAATCTAGCTAACCGTGTCATTTTCAAATAATCTACAATTTTCCATGAGACTGAGATAACTAAATTCAAGAATGGTCTCCCTATGAGGTTACCTATGAATTTTTATTTTATTCTCTAAATTACATTTCAGCCTTAAAATGTCTTTATATTTCCTTCCTCCAGTGAAATTTTAGTGTTGTTTAATTTTCTTTCTTTTAAAGATAAAGAGTAACAAATTATTTGGAGTATCCAGAAGCTTAACAAACAGACATAGCTTTTGTGCTTAAGTATCAACAGAAGCTTTTCATTCATAACATTTGGCACAAATGACGTTTCAACAGGTAAATTAAGCATGAACTTTCAAAATAAAGCCAACATTTCAGGAGTATGATGAAGACTTGTGGGAACAATAACTAGTTCTTTGTGTAAAACATTTGAAACAGAAATTAGTCTTTCACAAGATTTGGTTAACTTTTTCTTGATTTGTTGAAGAAAAAATGTTTTGTGGGGAGAGATGTTATCTGTGGCTGTTTTTGAATCTTGTTAAATTTCATGTGCAAAGCTACTGATTTTATGAGTACCTACACCTGTTTTTACATTACTGTGTAACATTATTCATGACAAAATTTGTTCCAGTTACTGTTTGTGATTGGAATGGTGGCCTGTGGTTACAGTAGTAGTCAAAGAGTAGGATGTATCTCACATAACTCACATAAAGCTATCTAAAAGTAGCATGCTGAATTCACTGCTAATGGTCAATACAGAGCCAATGGGGAACTATCCACACCCTTAGAAGGCAATTCATTCTATTCATTTCAGACATTATTTTATGGTACAGAATGAATTGTTAAGGATGATGCCCAATGTTTTCTCTCCGCTAACCACAGAGGGTGTCAAAATCCCCAGCTTTAAAAATTCATAGCTTTTAAATGGCTAATACTGATGAAAAGGTGAAATGACATGCTGCTTCAGTGCCTATGAATAGACTTAGCTTTAGGTGTGCTCCTGATAACACTGTAACATTCAACTACGTTGACAAATGTTTTTATTGTAGGTAAGCCTGAAAAGTCACACCATGATATTGCTACTTGCGTGAATGAACTTGTACTTGCTTCAGTAGGCTTACATACCTTATACATGGATCCCAGCAGTATGTGTATGATCTGGCTGGAAAACAGTTCTTATTTTATCTCAAAACCAGATTTTCTCCTACACTTCCTGTTCCTTACCGAAATGACTTTCAGTTTAAGGACAACTTGGTCAGATGAAAGCAACAGGGATACTTTGCTCTTTAAACAGTAAATGATACACTTAAGCAAGTATTTCCCACTGCTGATTTTATGTGGACAGCAATTTCTTAGCCAAGGGGGAACTTTTTCAAGAAACTGCCAAAAAGTTAACAGTTCCAAGATAGGAAAGAGGTTGAAAATTCACATGCATCTCCATTTTTCATGTTCATCTTTATTTATTTATTTTTATTGTTTTGGAGGTAATATTATAATATTGATTAATTGAAAAGAAGTAGGGAAAGAAATGTAATAAAGGAGTACATGGAAGAAATTCATGTACTGTAAAAAATAAATTCATGTTGCTGTAAAAAAGAAAAAAAGAAATTTAAAAAAGAAATTCATGTTGCTGTAAAAAATAAAATGCAGTTACTCTGGCAAAATTAAGGCTGAGGGAATAGATAACAGACATGAATCTAGGATATATTCCAGTATCAGAAAAAACAGCAAGGGACAGTAGATTCTCATCATTTGATACAAGAGACATTGAATAAACAACAAGAATAGAAAGTTCAGAATTATTTTCAGTAAAAAAAAAAATAACAAAACAGTAAGGTTTAATGGACAGCGGAGTACTCAGTCCTCCAGAAGATGTGTTTTGGAAGCTATTTTGCATGAGTCACTGAAAAACGTGATGGTAGTAAACACTGTAGAATATCTTAGACTCATGAGGAAAGAGACAAGGGATCTCGTATTTTTTTTAGCGGAACATCTCTTCTGCCTTTTGAAAGGCAAGCAATCCTCTCTGCTACCTTTCTTACTGCCTACTAACAGAATCTCTACAGATGCCTTAAAACTTATGAAACATAATTCACCAAGGAAAAGAAATCCAAAATCATTACATGTGGCCAATGATTTTAGTTTGGTATCAAAATTTCATTCAGAAACACACTAGACAGATCTACATCAAAAAGCTAATTCACAAAAATCTTACTTAACAGGAGAATTACTTTTTGAAAGGAAGTAGATTTCACACTCGAATGAATAAATAAATAAATAAAATGTACATGCAATGCATTGAGAACTGACACAGTTGATGCTCCATTTAGCATTTAGCCCAGACAGTACAAAAGAGAGGTGATACTGGTGGGACTGGTTCTGGGAGGTTGCTCTGATTTTCACCTTACCTGAGGTTTTCTTACTGTGCTGCTGTATTCACTTTGCTGTTCTCCTGCATATCCGGAGAGCCAAGGTTGGCTCACATTGCACTACTTTGTTCCTTTGATTCACTTATTGAATAGTCTCACCATGTCACCCACCTAGCTATTAGCATCGCTGATTAATTCCTTTCTAGGGGTGTAAGTGGTAGTTCTGGCTGCATTTCACTGAATTCTGCTTGACCAGTCATGTTCTTAAAATTACAGACGAAAAGTAATTGTTGTCATCAGCAACTGCAAGTCTCAACCAACTGCAAAGTTTTATCTCTTCTGCTGTGATCTGCAAATACACATTCCTAATGAACAAACATCACGTGGAAGACGTTGTTAGGAAGAAGTATTTGTAAGGTTTTCTGTGCACGTTTGATGCAAGGAACTGAAATATTGCTACTACTTAAGCTCATCACTGGAGAGGCACAGACAATGTAGCAAAAATTCAGATGATGTCCTCAGTTATATGTTGGCCTGAAAGATATTCCCTGACATCTTTAAACCCATTATGATGCCCAGAAAAGATGTAGGATGTAAGCATGCTGTGGGTCAGATACAGCTCACAGACTCAGAAATGAACTGAGGTTTGTACTGAGTAGCTGTTACACTCTGTCTAGAGACAGACCCAACAGAAACCTCATATCCAAATGATTTACAACACATAAACAAAGTCAAATTAACTTCTCTATATCTCAGCCTTATCTCCAGTTGATGTCTGTCTAATATAATTTGAAAAGGACATTTCACTTACCCAAGAATATATTCACACAGGAGCCTGCAATAGTCACTGTGAGAACTGGTAATTAATAGCAGAATCTTCCCAGCACTCTTCAGTTGTTTTAGCCACTTTTTTACAGACTCGGGACATCTTTGTAAGTATTTGTCTGGATGATTTTTCACTTCTGGGAAATACATCCCACATTCTTCTAAAAAATAGAACAAAATTATGCATTAACCAATCCTGCTCATAAACCACTTAATCCACACAACAAATATCCTTTTATGTGCAAACAATAGGATTTAAAAAGGCAAAGCAAAGTTTAAAAATTTCCCTTGGTTGTAACTCAATATAAACAAAAAACAAAGAAACCAAAAGGATATGTTGTAGCAGAAATAAGTTGGTAATGGCTTTTCTATTATGGAATTTTCACAGTTACTTTATTTGATATTCTTTTACTTACAAGAGTAAATAATGCCTAAGTTACAGGTGATATCTTACACAACAAATAATGACTTTCTGTTGCCTTTGCTCAAATTTTGGATAGCAAGTTTGTGATTTTAAAATTAGTTTAATGTTTGTTCAGAAAATTGTAGGGATACAAAATCCCCAAGAACATCTGTTCAGTTTCTTATGCTTTATTTTAGCATTGTCTGATGAATAACATTCATGTTAATATTCTTGCAGTTTTCACAACTAGCATTTTTTCTGCGAAAGGCTGATAAAACAAGCTGGCAAAAGTCACAGGTATGTGGAATACTAGGAACAGATGCAAAGAAAAAAAAAAATGATACATTTTCCAACATCAGTAACGCTCTTTTTGCTAAACATAGCAGAAACAGAATTTTGCAAATACATTCATTAATATCATGTCAAATAAAGATGTACCAAGTTAGTTGTCAAATTAACATTAAAGTTACCTTTTTTTTTTGCATCATTCCTACGACTTAAGACTACGTATTTCCTCTGTGCTCAAACTTTCTGTAACCAAAAATGTCAAGCTAGTTAAAGGTCTAAAAAGAAACATAGTAATTATATAGATAGAAATGATACCAAGTGTGTGGCTTTCAGTCTGCATGTGCTATAGTGTAATAAACATCACCAACACAAGATTATTTTTTTTTCTAGCATTTGTTCTATATGCAACTGTCTGTGGTCAACTTTGCTGAACGATTTAATAAATCCCAGACATTACTTAGCCTTCTGGTATGTGAGTAATGCTATTCTCAAGTTTGAAAAAATAAGATTTAAACCACTTGAACTTCAACTATTTAATGAAAGAGAGAACACGTATGGTTGAAACAGTAGTATCAAAGAGAGACTGAAAGAAATATACCAAGTTTTAAATGTAATACTATTTCATGAGTTACACATTCAAACATCTAAAGATAGCAGGAAAAATGTCTCCCAGAAGAAGTTTTAAATTGGCTGTTATCACTACAGCTAGACAGGAGGTAAAAATGTCTTATTCTGTACTGTGACTTGACAGATTCCCTTCCAAAAGTTGCCGAGTAGGCTGCTAAATAAGAGGAAAATCCCTCAACCAAAATCTATCAACTTCTAACCAGGTCACTTTTTCAGTTTTTCATAGTATTTACGTCAGGACGTGTAACAGACTTTACTGGGGGATATAAGCATGCCTGCACCTAGCATTACGGGATGCCATGACATTTATCTTGACAGCTAGCCAAGAACAAATATTTTATTATTTTATTTTATTTTATTTTATTTTATTTTATTTTATTTTATTTTATTTTATTTTATTATTTCATTTCATTTCATTTCATTTCATTTCATTTCATTTCATTTCATTTCATTTCATTTCATTTCATTTTTTATTAAACAAAGCAGATTTACCAAGGAAAGTTTCCTGTGGTGTTTCTTGCCCCTCTTTCCTGGAATGTGAATACTGTTTGGGGTGAGCAATATAGTTTTTAGTAGCAGAAAATGCATTTTTTTTTCCCCAGAATTATCATTAGCAATTGTATTTAATGTGCTACGTAATGACAATTTTTATTCTTTCTCTCTTTTTTTTTGTGTGGAATATGCACATTACACAAGAATGAATGGGGACACACACTAAGTAGGTTTGACTTTGGCTCTCACAGGCTCAAACATTTGAAGAAAGATGTTAACATTCATTTATATATGTAGTTATCCATCATTATTTTTCCCCTAATGTGAAAAAGATATGAACTTTACTGCTGGACACACTTTGTTGTTTTTTTCCTTATCAAACGCCTCCCACTCTGAGTGGACTCTTCTTTGATGTGTATCTAATTTACACACTTTGAGTAAATTTAAAGAACACTATGTTCTTTCTCCATGCTCTGTGATTTATCTGCCTGATAAATCTGTGATTTATTTTTTTTTTGTTACATCTGAAGTGTAAAAGGTCAACAACTTTGGATTCAACAAATGAGGTGAAAGAGAGTCTTATTCTAGTTTTCTATCTAGATCCTTAAGCCCAATTGTTAATTGCAGGCAGACAATGAATCAGTTCTTGACATGGGCATTTGAAGTTTGCTTCTGGCTCTTTGCTGTATGAGACAGAGATACTTTGGAAGAACCCTCATTAAAGCACACTGTACTGTAATTAGGTCGACTTGGGTCAGGAAAATAGATTTAACTTAATTCCTAACATACTATTGAGTCTGGTGAATACAGTTTGATTGAGTATAGACTTACAATCTTGCACCAAAGCTTGCAAGATTTTACTGAAATCCAGATGGAATAAAAGCTGAAAATCTTGCTCATTATCTGACACCAAGAGCTGTCGTTGAGGAGGAGGACAACAGAGCCACAGGCACCTTGTTGCCAAAAATAATTGTGAACGTTTAAGCACGATAGAGAAAGAGCATCATGTTAAGCCCCCACAGTCAAATGGAATGATTTGACAGTGAGAAATGAAGCATTTTTTCCTAAGGAAATGCTACCACTATGCCATACGTTGTACTTTATTTTTTATAAGGCATAATCAAACCATAAAATTAATAAGAAAACTCTACTGAACAAAAAGTTAGTAAGCAATCAAAAAAGAAGTAATTTTACTGGAGCCAACACAGGAGAAGAGAAAGTAAGTTAGTGCTAATGAGTGTGGTTTTGTGCATACAAACATACAACTCTCATTCTGAAAAGCAGAAAAGTAATTCTTCAGACAAGCGCCATTCTTAAGAAATAAGTCAGGTCTCTAGCCTGCAGTAATTCTTGTAGACCATCCAAGTTTCAAAATACTCTTTAAAAATGGAACTATGAGCACCCTTTAGAGAAGCTTTGGTGGCCCTCAAATTCACCGTATCAAAACAAGGGATTTACGGTGACCACCAGATCTACAATTGACCACTCGCTATCTGCAAAGTGTCTAAAACAAAATCTTTCTTTTTATCTATTTTATGAATACCACTTACTATGTAGTTATATGGATATTGACATGTATTAATACCTGCTCACAAATCAGTGAGAGCAAAACAACAATAACAAAACAAATGTCCCAGCTTTTACCTCAAGTGTTTCTATATAATTTTCAGATATGGTACATATACCAAAGTAATCTCTGGCTCTTTGGCTGTATAAACACTTTCTCCAACTGTAGAAAACAAAATAAAACAAAAAAAAACCACCATAACAAAAATGGAATCAAGAAGACCGTTATAATCAACATCACAATCAATATATTCATCTGACTGGGCTTTTTAAATAAAACTTAATCTAATGATGTGGAGCAGGAAGAAAATGCCTATGCATTTTATGTACTACTTTGTAATTTATAGATGTCTGCTCTGTGTTGCCATGGAACAAATGCAGTTTTTCAATTTCCAATCTTGTTGTTAAACAACTTTAAGTCTATGTGAATTCTCTGAAATACAGCCTAGGATAACAAAATAGCAATTAACCTCTGCAGAGATTTATAATCATCTTCCAAATATGCTTTCAAAAATACTAATTGTCTTTGCAGTCCATTAAATATATTTTCAGAAAATATATTTCACTTTTAAGCAGGAGACAGAAATATAAACAATTAAAGTTGTCTAGAACTGCCACATGTTAAAACACTGCCAGAAATTGCTTCAGAGCCTCTTATCAGATCTACTTCATGTCATGTTTTCAAAGTAATATAACTTCCTCTATGTATAGTACCATAAGATCTTTTAGTGTCTAGTTTGAGGTTTGTTTTTCTTGTCTAATCTGACACTGTTGATTGATCAAGATGTTCTTTGCACCTTCTTGCCATATAGCTTAACTGTGTGTAATACAGCTGCGATAATAAGCGTGACAGGAATTGTATACAGCTGGAAATGCAACCCCCAGACCAAACTCAGAAAGAGCTTGCGCAGTTGTTGCAGGGACAAGCAGAAGTCCTCCAGCACAGCACAGACAATTAATGCACTCTTTAATTCAACTGCCTTTCTCTAATACAGTCATAAAATTACATTACTGAAGCCTACAGTTTGATGTTCCAATATAGTACATCTATTTGGGGAAACACAGTTTTTGATTTCACTTGTGCTCTTTATTACAGCACTTCTCTTTGGCAGGGTCAGTTTACACCCCACTGGCTCTTGACTCCTTTGGGCTCCATGTCTGGGACAATGCAGTTTTCATCTCTTAACTGTTATTTGGTTTATAAAAGAGACAAATGTTTAAGAAGTACATTTCTGGCAAAGTTTCATTCCAGAACTAAAACACAGAAGCACAGTGTGTTTTGGGCGATTGTCACTGCTTCTAAGGGGCAGCTATTTGATTGAATATAAAAGAATTCAACCACTATTTATATGATTTAGCTAAGCAGAGAGGTATGAGGCTGAAAAAATCCCTAGAATTCAGCCAAGAAAAATAAACTTTCAGCTGCCAATTTGTAGCTTGTATTTAGTGGCTTTTATAACTAACCTTCTCTTACAATGTAAGTAGTATTTGGGAATGTGACTTTTTTCTCTTTTAAATTCAAGGGCAATTTGATAGCTTAGCTATCAATATCCATAGTCAGATTCTCTGCAACTCTGACGTGAGTACCAACTTACACCTCTTTCCTAACTATAGTCTGAATGTAGCCTTGTACGTAACAGTTGTTTATTTGATAAACAGAGTGGAGTTGAAATAAAATCTTCAATAAATGATGATGCAGACAACTATATTTACTGTATACTGCTTTCCACTATGTTGTATATTGTTTTTCCAGTGTTTTTAGAGTGAGCAGAAATACACTTCTTTGACTATTGCTGTTGGCTTTTTTTCTTCTCTAAATAAACATTTCCAACAACTAACATGAGGTTCAGCAGATACACAAGAAAACAACCCTCATTACAGAAGAACTTGCAAGAGAATTTACATTTCAACTAATGTAAGCAGGTAGAGGAGAAAAGAGATGATGGTTAAAATAACATTAGACAAGTCCTCTTCTCTTCCTTTCATTTAAGATGAAGTAGGAGGAGCAGCAGAAATGAAAAGAGAGACAGAGGGAAGGAAATGTTAGCATAAACCAAGATAAGAAAGCAGAGAAAAGTGTAAAGTTGGGATAATGGGGTAAAATGCAGTTATATTCTGGAATCCTGGGCTCAGGCAGATTGCAAGAACAGGGAGCAACAGGAAGAGATCAATCATCCCTCTCTTTCCCCCAGAAGACAGGGATGTTTAAAAACAGAATAAAAGGATGTGAGTCCTGGAAGATAGGAGGGAAGTATCATAAGAGCAAAAAAGAAATGTGACAGATGTAAAATAATCTGTACTTTATTGTGCCGTACAATCGTCTCAATTCCTTACCTAAGACTGCAGTTCCTTAACAGGCCAAAGAGTTAAAGCAACCTGGTCCAGTTCAGATAGGAAAAATACTAGCTATTTACACCTCTTAGTTAACTAGGAGCAGAGGTGAAAAAAGGGTACTGAATTTGGAGTCAATGGAAATACTAGTATTATGATACTAAACTCAAGTGAGAAAAAGAGGAAAGTAGTGTTTCAATGAAGATAGAGAAGAAAAAAAGGAGTATGTCTGGGTTGGCCATCAGAGACCAGGAATTTGGAATCATATCGAGGTGGGTTGCTGCCCATCACAAGGCTGAACTTGGAGTAGGATGAAGCCATGCTTGTCAAAGCTAAGAATTAACTTGTATGCCTGGATATATGAATGGCTGCTTACAGAAGAGAGTATCTTTCAAACCACTCTTGGATGTACAAGTGGTAAGGAAAGGGAAAGAGAAGGGAAAAAAATGACAGAAATCAGACAGAAGAGAGGAGCTAGGAAATGAAAAACAGACTAGTACTAAAAGGACAAATTGTAGCACATTAATAATGCTTTCCCAAAGAACATGCATCAGTATGCCATATCAAATTAAACAGAAAACTCTTCCTCTGATGTTCTCAGAAAAGTAAGGTTATTTATGATCACAAAATAAACTCTTTGCATCTAACACTTCAGTTTTGTAGAAATCACATATTACCAGAGGAAATAGTCTGATTATTGATTTTCTTTTACCTGTGTAGTTGCAAAAGCAAATGTTTACAGGTCATGTAATATCAACCTTCCAAATATTTTTAGCAACATCCAGCTTTGGTCAGACAGAAATAGAATTACTAAAATATTTTGTTTGCTAGAATAATAAACTATTTTCCAGTGGTGACAACTCCATATGTTCACCTTGATTAATTTCAAGGGGGTGACTATAAGGTAAGAATTCATGGTGGGCTAGGGAAAACATGACTACTTGGATTAATAGTGACTGCAGGGCTATATAAATATTTAATATAGTGAGCAAAACACTTCAGTAGAACTCACACAAAACACCATCTCTTCAAACATTTCATGGGCCACTTCCTCTTCTACTCATTTTCTACTCCTGTGGCCTATGAGAAGCTTACTGCAAAAATTAAAATCCTTCGGGAGCTAAAGATAGGTTTCAAACTAAAAGGAGGCTGAATGACTAGAAATTCTCCTAAGGAAGCCAAGAGAAGCTGTTGTTACTCCTTGGCTGATATATTGAGGAAGGCACCACTATGTTCCTTCCCATTCTCATGTTTCTGAGGTGAGATTCCCATGTCAAAGGCTGCCAGAAACAGCACATGACCCTTAGCTATATTTAAATAGAAGACAGAGTTTCAAGATTAGATGTTGTTGCTTCTCTGTCATCTCTTAACTGAACAGCCTCCCTCCCCCCAGTCTACTATCCGTGGTTCACCACAGATCGAAGATCTACAACAGCCAGCACCAAACAGCAAAGCTGCAGCTTTCAGGGCTTGCTGTAGTCAAAGTCAGATTAAAGGTGAGACCGGATCTTTTCTTGAAAATATGCTATGTTTTTCCTGAAGCCTCTTAAGCATGCTTAAAAACTACCATTTCCTGGCTCAAAGAAGATAGCAACCCCACTCAATCTGCCTCTAATCTTCACCCTCTTGCTAGTCCTGCCTCCTCATCTCCCAAGTACATCCATCACCCAGCTAAGCTGCATGACTTGCTGGCAACGGGCCACATGAGAAGAAAGGGCTGTTGTGAGCTGATAGCAGTGGGCAGGCTCCATTGCCACTGTAGCTACCCCAGTTAGCAGGATTCAGTGACCTTGCTACAGAACGGCCAAGCCTCTTAGGAGTGCAATACCACAGTCAAATTCTTGTCTCTTGTTGAGGTCCATAGACACTGGGAGAGAAAGCCAGACTATTTTCCTATATTATCAGTTCTTATTAGAGTTTTCAAATGGCTGAGATTCGCCCAGACCACTTTTACTTTGCTCTCCTATTGCCAGGCTTAGCCACAGCCTGCAGTCCTTGTCTTGCTTGCAGAGTAGATTTCCTGTCTCATCCCATAGTTACAGATCCCTTCTTGTAGTAACACATAACAACACTTCACTTTTTTTTTTTTTTTTTTTGTACTAACAGTACAAATAAAAAAAGTCACCAGAATTACATGGTATGTGGCAATGTGGCAGAATTTGTAGCCTGACTTCATGAGGAACACTAATGCATGTTATTGTTTGAAAGGTGACTATATATACAGTTTGAATGACCTTCCATGGTTTTGTATGCATTTCTTTGGTTGTTTTTTCTTTTCCTTCTGGTTATATGTTAATATTTACACCAACACATTAGTGTTTCCACAGTACAATACAAAGCAGGAAGGATCTACCTTGAAGACAGAACAGGATCCCTTGTAAAATTTGAGAGGAAATTATCTCTTTCTTAAAATAATTCACTTCCTTTACATTGCCATGCTAGTTTGCAATGTAACAGATCAGATTTATCAAACAGTAAATAAATAAATAAAAATAAATGCATTTGATAACAATTCTTGTTTAATAACACTCTTGCAGCCCACTGAGTAAGTACTAAATCCATGCAAAGGCAACTACCCTTTGTTGGAGAAGCATATTCGGTAAAATCTATCTGATTCTCCATGATACCATAATCCCTGCAGCAATGTGTGAATGTCTTCAAAAGTGAGTATTCTACAAGTAGAAAAATCTGATTTTGTTCCATGGTTCAGAATGCCTTCTTATTGGTTACCTATTCTTGAAAGTACAAGACAGGTCATACAGTTATTATGCAAAGCAACAAAATCCACCTTTTTCTCCTATTAAAGCTTTATATGGGTCATTTGCTATAGAAATATTACCATAGTGTTAATATTTCTCGTGAGACAACCTACCAGTGGGAAATTATCTTAAATATTCCAGAAATCCCCATCTTAGCCTATGCTGCTTAGTCAAGATGATGAAGCTACTGATCCTTATGCATTCATTTGTTATATAAAATTGCTCTTTCCCATTGCAATATGATTAAGATTATTTTTGTAGATTTATACAAAATACACAATAACTATTTGCACCAAATACATTTTTTCCAACAAACTTTGCATACTTTATGTCTGTTAGACTATACCTAGGGTCAACTCACACAACTTTAAAATACATTCCCTGGTAAACACATCATGAAAATACGCAAAACAATTTAGGACAGAAGGAGGAAATGGTTTTATTCAACCAAATAGTGAAAGATACAAGGTGGTAAGTGGGATCTGTATAGGATGTTGCTGTGGTCAAAAAGAAATGCTAGCACCTAATTTGATGAGAAGTCAAATATCAGAATATATTTTCATTTATACAGCTGATGGGGCTTACTTGAGTCCATTGGCTTGGCTGAAACATGCTGCTACAATTGATGTTGAAATGAAGTGCATAATGAAGAAATAAAGTACAGACTATAGATATTTTATAATGAAAGTACAGGTCGCTGACAAACTTAAACAAACTAAAAGTCCTACTCAGCTGTCCAGCTCCACCAAGAAGATGTTACAAGTTATCGTATCACCTTTTCTGTAGATCTCAAACGAAAATGGCTCCAGAGAGAAACTCAAACACTTTTTGAAGCTTTGAATGCAACAGATACATCAGGCACTTATCATAGTAAGAATGGAGTTGAATTTCTCATAAATATTTTTATTGGAAGCAGCAGTACCACATAGCTCATATATGTATATCTACATACATACGCATACATACTGTATGCACACTGCACACACACACATACATATATGTCCACATGTTGAAAAAAAGTCATATTTTTCTGAAAACTGGAGATAATATTTTCTTGTCTCCCAGGAAACTTCACACTAACAATAAGAAATGGTACTACTTTCAATCTCAAAGTCTATAATTGCAAACTTTTCAAATAGGTCCAGACAGACCAAGAGCTATATGTAGACTCAAATTCTGCTGGTTACCTAACATTTCTGTATAGATGTCACATCTACACTTCAGCAACAACCAGATGGGCAACAGAAACCTGTAAGCAACAAGTACCAAAACAGTTGGGTTTGGGGAAGAAGTAAATCTAAAAGGAGGCATTTTTAACCATATGAGAAATTAAAAGGCAATATAGAAGAGTCTGACTATAAGGAAGGCTGTAACAGGTCACTCACCTCTCATCTATAATATTAACCTATATACCAAAAAAAATTTGTTACTCATCTTCTGTGTTGTGATCTTATGATTTCTCTAACTTGCACATTTCAATAACACCTTCTACTGTAGGTGATGTACAACCCTCTTCTGTTAAGGTTACCAAGACCTTTTGTTCCATATAATTAAACTCTTATTGCCTGTTTTTTTTTTTTTCTTTTTTTTTTTTTTTTCTCCACTATCTATACTATTAATACAGTTCTCCCCTCAAATCATGAATATACCAAGTATGGTTCATGCATTTGGCCTACAGTGCTTCATAAAACCAGTCCTTAGATGGGACTTCAAAACATTATTTCCAGTTCTCGCATAGTAAAGAAATATTAACAAGAAGCTGTACAAAGAAAGGCTACTAGGAGGAGACCTAGAGAGCTTAAATTGTTAATGTTATGTTATGTCATGTTATACATAGACACCGCAGTGAGAAGTGGTAAAAAGAGATTTATTTATCTCTAAGAAGCCTGCACAGCTTCTGGAAATAAAACCTACCTACATGCATACATGTTTGTTATACAAATAGTTCATCCATATGTTTCTAGCAAAAGAGACCAACTTCCCCCAGTGGTAACTCGTCCTGTTGGTGTTATTTCTCCGGTCCAGCGTGCAGCTGGTGCCATCTAGCGACTGGGGCCCATGTCCACCAGCGAAGCCAGAGGACAACGAGCCGATGGCCCCACCAGGCCCCGAGCCCTGCAGGGCCGAAGGACAGCGGTGACGACGGGCTACTGGTGGGGTTACTTTTGCTAGGCAGGGAGCAGTACCCTCACCGGGAGCCACTGCAGCCTCTCTGCTATCAAGAATGATCAAAACATGGATGTCGAGAGGAGAACATCGCCAAATGGCAATGATCTGCAAAGAGCAACCATCAGAGGTGTGGGTGTGGGAGGCTCAATGGAAAAGACAGGATGATTTGACAGCTTAAAGATAAAGCTGAGTGAGAAATAATACCAGCCTTCAAGCATGTAAAAAGCTGCTTGGGGGAAGAAAAAGGAAAGGAAAGGAAAGGAAAGGAAAGGAAAGGAAAGGAAAGGAAAGGAAAGGAAAGGAAAGGAAAGGAAAGGAAAGGAAAAGAAAAGAAAAGAAAAGAAAAGAAAAGAAAAGAAAAGAAAAGAAAAGAAAAGAAAAGAAAAGAAAAGAGAAGAGAAGAGAAAGGAAAGGGAAGGGAAGGGAAGGGAAGGGAAGGGAAGGGAAGGGAAGGGAAGGGAAGGGAAGGGAAGGGAAGGGAAGGGAAGGGAAGGGAAGGGAAGGGAAGGGAAGGGAAGGGAAGGGAATAATCTGTCCCCTGAGACCAAAGTCAATGAGTCAGAAAGCTGTAAGCTTATGGCTATGTAAAAAAGATTAGATTAGAAATAAGAAAGTTTCTAATTTTAAGGGTATTGACGCACTAGGAAAGCTTCCTAGGAGGTTTTATGATCTTCATTAAAGTGCAAGCCTTTACAAAGAGGCTGGACAATTTACCTGTTAGAAGGAGAGTTCTGAACCCATCCCATTGTTAGTGGTGAGGCAAGCATAAGCTATCCTCTGTAGTTTCTTCAATATTTCTTAAAATTTTTCTTACATATTACATATGAATCTGCACCCCCATTGCTTTAATGAACGGTGCTAGTGTTCATATTTATCCATCTCACCTACAGATAATGATGCCTATGATTATGTCAGAAACAAAATTTGTATTTATGCTGTAAGGAGAATGAACTTAACAAGGAGCAGCAATACAGCTTTTGACTTCTTGCTATTAATACCACAGTTTTCACCAAACAAACAATATACAAGCTAGGGGTCCACACTGGTGAATTTATCAAACCAAGAGAGAGAGACACAAACTGATGACTTCAGGTTACTTCCATTGCAGACCATCCCTCTCCCATTTGTATCACCTATCCTGCTACAGGAGAGAAGAAAACTGAACTTCAAATGCCCTTCTTTTGAGCATAAATCCTGTTTATTCTTATAGTGTTATATGATTGAGAGAAGAGAGAGAACAAAAACAAACAAACAAACAAATAACAACAACAACAAAAAAAACAGACCTTGCTTTCTACAAATTCAACAAGAGGTAAGGTCTCGTAAAGTATGTTAAAAAATATTGCAAAACCAAATTGACTAACTGGGATGCAAAGTTCATCCCATAAATTTCTGTTGAGTCCATCCCTCTTGAGGAGGATGGAAAGGAAGAATTTTTTTAAAATTATACCTAAAGCACTGTTGAAAAGGTCTTTGCTGGTCAGCCTGTCTACAAGCATTTTGGAGGTTAGAGCTCAGGGAAATCGGTATTTAAAATTATGAAGAAAAATCTTCCATGTGCTCTATTTATTCTCCTGCATTCTTTTCTATCCTGGCTTGAATCTTCATCTGTATTAACATTATCCAAACAAAGGCAAACAGATGAAAAGTAAACTTGTAAATATTACTTAATGTAAAATAGATCCCAAGTGAACAGTGGCTAGCCCAAATTAATTCCAGGAGTGAGCATGAGGAAGAGAGGAGTTTCTGTAAACAGAATTGTTCAAGATACTTTTTTAGCTCCTGAGTTTCTCTACCATTCCAGATTTTTCCCCATTCCACATCAGGATGATACAGAAGCCCTCAAAAAAAGAAAAAGAAGTAAGGGGGAAACATACGTGCACGCAGACTAGCAGTCGCTTAGTGCGCACAAGCGTGTTTTGCAAGCCAGGCAGAAGCACTGTCTCTGCCTTGCTGGAACACGGTTCCAGTCCACTGAATCCTGGTGCTGACGTGATTTTGTTTTTGTGCTTTAATCTCAGTTATCTGACCCTCTCCACTTCATATAGCAACAGGGACATGAACTTTACAATACCTCTCTGCTTATGGGTGTCCTAATCATCAAACCTGGAATTAGTGTCTGGCTCTGTATTTCAAGCTCACCCAACTCAGTCCAAAATTACAACCTAGATCTGGCAGAAAAAGTAATGACATGAACATGTCATTACTCTCATGTGCCACATCAATGTATGAATAAAGACACCTGCTATGTTTAACCTCTCCTTTTTTCTTATTCTGATCGGAAATTAATTGTTAATGCAAAATTGTTCACTCTCACAGCCAGTTACACGGCCATTTTCTTGTAAGAAATACCTCAACTTTTATTCAAATTTTGTTTTTATGAAAGAGTTACAGGGATGCTAGCATGGGTAATTCATCTTGATAGCAATCCAACATGCAAGCATGAAGAAACTCGCACATTAATGCAGCTACATTTATAATTAGGCAGTGAAATGCAAACTTATTGAAAGATACATTTGGATGACTGTCCAAGCGTGCTCTGGTTTTAAAAGCGATCTCTTGCACCAGTGGATGGTAATATATGCTGGTTAGATTGTACATATCTGGACAGACCTCTTTGCCATTTCAGGTCATTTGAGGTCTACAGGCTCTATCAAGTGAGAACTCTTGGATTTCCGAGGTCATTTTTGTATGGATGTTTTTAGCCAGTAGCAGGAAATTCTGGAAATTTAAGGCAATTTATAGTCTTGATAAAAATATTTAAGTTGCTACAGAATATCTCTTACAGTAGTGTTGAAATGCTGTCGATGTTTCTGTTAATGCAAACTTTCAGGTCAATCTTTCAGGTCTCTTGAAGTCATACATCTTTTTATGGAACATAATACGTGAAAAAACATGTCTTTACTCATTTCGGTAACTAATCTGCTTGTGGATCATCCACTATGACAGCATACAATACATCTATTTTATTGCTGGAAATTATTCTTTCTTGCAAGCCAACGATCCCAAACTGCTTACATTTGAAAACGCCAGTCACAAAAGATGAGGACTAATGTACATGTTTTGAAAATATGGATATTAATATCAGAGCTATAGTAGTGCTGAGAAATGCATGGTGCCCCTGATCAACAAACAACAGCTGGCTGATCTCAGGATGGTCTTTGCACAGTGACGATACTTTATAGCTCAGGGCTCCTTTCTGCATTTCCTTGTGTTGATGAGAAGGAACCTTTTCCTTGCTCACATCCTCAGGCAGCAGCCAGGAATAACACTGATACCTCAGTGCTCCATGCAGCAGGGGTAACAGAAGAGGACAGAGGATGTGTCTTATACTCTGTCCCATCGTAGAGCAGGTGGCTAAAACCCCATACCAGTTGTTACAGCAGTGGCTCCTCCTGGGCAACCTCCTGCTGTGCTCCTGGGTAATGGGGTGCAGAGCAAGGGGGGGTGTTCAGTGGGCTTCCACCAACTGCCCTGCTCCACTTTGCTTCCCCTCCTGCTACACACTCAGCAAAACACTTCCTTGATGACAAAACAAACAAACAAACAAACAAACAAAAACAAACAAACAAACAGAAGGCAAAAGTCTGGTTATCAAACCAATCCTCACTAGGCTGCAAGGAAGACAGTTCTGCTTCTCACATCCCATGTACGTGGGGCTTAGCCAACATGACCAAGGATTTATGGAAGGGAAAGACTGTAGGAACAATTTGTATTTATACACACAGTATGTCCGATGTGTTTGTAGATGCAGCTTCCATACAATAATAAAACTCTCTCCTGAATATTTGTGAAAGAAACCAGATCCCACAAAAGCAGCTCTATTATTTTCCAAAGGGCAGGACTGATTATTAAGTCCCAAGAAAACAGACATGTAAAGAGTACTGTTTCAGCTTCTGGCTTTAAATTACCATTCACGCTGAAGGCAAAGACACACGGATAGCACAATTTGCAAACAGCTCTCCAAAAATACATTCTGCAATAATTAGACTTAACATTTTAATCCTTGTTCCCTTATTTTTTAGACTGACATCTGAACATTACTGTCACATTCCTGTGTTAATATCATGTGGTATATGGTCTTTCTTTATAACCCACTTTCTATCAGAAGATATGAACTAAGCATGGAAAAAAATCAGTTTATAGTGACACAGGACACTGAGCCCTCTATTTTTATCATTATAAAGCTCCTGTCAGGACAAAAATTGTATCAGCAATAGTGGCTATGTTGCAAATGCTTTTTAAAATGATTTTTCCTGCTGCAAAAAGACTCAGGATAAGCAAAAAGAAATAGAAGTAGAAATAAGATCTTTCTTTTGCCTTCATGAATGTGGAAATTGTCAGACATCAGAAACCCTTAGAGCATCAAAGACATAACTCTGTCTAATAATACTACACCAGCTATCCTTACATTAAGATCTTTCAGGAAATTGCCCCTATGTGCATTCACTGGTAAAGGCTGCTATATAACAAAATCCATATGTGCACATATTACATATGTGAGTATAAGATGTACTTGCACATTTTCTATTGAAAATGTCATTATACCATTATAACTACAAGTTTATGGGCTAGTGGATAGAATGAATCAGTAACTTAAGGAAATTGGAAAATGTCAGGTTTGTGTATACATAACATCTTTAAGAATCTTCAGAGAAATGACTATCATATCTTATGTGCTCATATAATTTCTATACATTGTTATCAAATTATGGCCTTTCCATATGTAAAAAATATTTAAAAAGTATTGTTGCCAGTAACAGAAAAAGGAATACAGAAAAAAAAAAAAGACAAAAATACGTTTAGTTGTAAATAGAGGTAATTTTCATACATGAGTCTTGCTGCACGGAATTCCAAGTCCCTATAGGCAGCAAAGAGTTACTGTAATAGAAAGCATTTAAGTATACCTGTATAAGAACATATGAAAGTCATTCAAGAACACCCTGCCATGAGAAGGACAGCTCAGCAGAGACAGACTAGTAGATAGAATAAGCATTTTGGAAAGCCACAAATATAAGTTAGAGATCTTCCTTATTAGAGATCTTCCTCATTAGAGATCTTCCAAAGCTACCTGGCATGGTCCTGGGCAAACAGCTGTAGGTGTCCCTGCTTGAGCAGGGGAGTAAGCTTCGATGAGCCCCAGACCTCCCTTCCAACCTCAACCATTCTGTGATTCTGTGGTTCTGTAAAAATCATAGAGTAAGTTCTGTGGTTCTTCAGTTGCATGAAGTACTCAATTGCCAAAGCTAGGTGTGTAAATTGTGATTGTACAGTTTGCTTGTTAGCCTGTAATCTGTGATATTACCCCTATTTTTTATTTTTATTTTTTTGCAAAATATGGGCATACACCTAACATACCAACAAAGATCTTAAACAGCATTGGTCCCAGTACTGACTCCCAAGGAACACCATTCATTTTTGATCTCTACTTGGACACTGAGCCGTTGACTGCAACCATCCAGCCAATTCCTTGCCCACCAAGTGGTCCATCTGTCAAATCCATGTCTCTCCAATTTATAGACAAGGATATCATATGATTGACTAAGCAGACAATAAAAACTGTGCTAGGAAGTAAAACAGAGCAACATGTAAGACTGGTAGCAACTACAGGATAATCAAGTAGAAAAATACATGTACATAATAGTCTAGAGGAAAAAAAAAATATCCTATAAATGAGAACAAATGAAATCGATTCAAGAACAGACTGCTTTGGACAGATTTGGTACAGATTGGAACTAAATGGTTTTTAAGGTCCCTTCCAACCTGAGCCATTCTGTAATTCTATCATTCTAATTGCTGTGTAGAAACAAAACCAATATGCAGCAGGCTGTCTGAGTAACTTCTGGCTCTTTCTATACACTTTGAAATCTGTGTATCCACTGGTGCTTGAACATAGCTGTGTACTATTAAAAGTTATTTTATAGATTGGTAGAAGCATGCCTTTTAAGGATTTGTCCATATTCCCATAGCAAAATTAATACTGACTTCAATGGGATAAAGGTCTTCAATGATTTTATCCTCTTAGATATGATGACAGAGCCTGAGCATCAGCTACTCAAGTTTTATACACTCCAAAGACACAACCTGATTTTGTTCTTACTCCTGCCCTCATTTTGATTTCTAAGGGTGTATTGCAGATGATTGCAAGTGATCAAATTAGTAAGTTTAAGCAGTTGCCATCTGGCAGCTGAGAACTTGTACCTGCACACCTGCTTTCTTTCCTCCCTTGTTTAGGCTAACATTTTATTTCACAGTGGGGACAGGTTAACCAAGCACATATGCAACCAGTCACTCCATCTCACCTGACAAGCAGTAACTTTTAAAGCCATTTGCAAGGCCAGGAACATGCCCTGTGTAAAATGCCGATCTAAAGACACCTTTCACAGTGCTCATCTGGGAAGTTTAAACTCTTATTTCCAGCTTCTTTAAGTGCCCTGTAGTTAAGCCAA